>NC_079561.1:10122500-10378081 GCF_015846415.1 Triplophysa dalaica | reverse complement strand
GGCCGTTTTTATTGGACCAGTTTTATAACGTCTATAACAGTAAGATGCTCCGATTTAAATTTCTCCACCGATAACGACAACTGATTATTCAGAGTGATATCTTCAGTTAATGAATACTTATTAACTTCCGGAATTTTATTAATTCATATAATGACTATTAATATTGAACATCAAAGTACTATTTTCTATATAGTCCGTAATATCGTCCGGTACCGATTATGAACCGATATATCGGTTCATCTCTAACCACTAGTATTTCCCCCGATGATATATAATCTTGCTGACTGTTTATTCTAACTTCCCTGGCTAATCACTGTCCTCTTTCTCTCTTCGCTTCTGCTCTCATTCCTCTGTGGACAGTGCAAACTTTTCAGGTGGAGACTGATGTACATTCAGCCCTGTCTGTGTGCGTTTCTGTCTACATTTTGCATGTCCCATATACTGACTGTTTAGATCTGTCATGCTCGTCTACTCTTCTTCTCTCTGCTCTTTTGGAGGATATGTTAACCTCATTGTGTGTAATTCATCATTACATTTTTTAGCTCTGATACCTTCAGGCTGAATATACGGCATTGTTACCAGGTTGTGTTTGTGTTTTCAGCATGTAACTGTCATAGACACTCGTCGACGTGCTCCTATGATCCAGATGTAGATCAGCGGAGAGCCAGTCTCAACATGCAGGGCGAGTACAGAGGCGGAGGAGTTTGTAAAGAGTGCCAGGTGGGCTCAACACACCCATCTACATGTTTATCTACATTGACCTAAATTATTTATAAGCTTCAATAACTTAACTGTACTTCTAAAGTTTATTGTTTGGGGGGTTCCTTTAAGAACGCATAGTTTTGTGAGTTTTACCAACTTCTGGGAAGAACCCACAGAAGTTGGGCAACATAATATCACTGTTGAACAGAATTCTTGTCTCTTTCATGATTTTTTATAATTTTATAAATCATTAATATTGGTTGTGTCTTCATATTTAAGATGTAAGAAAGTCTAATTTAACCATTCTCTCACAGCATCACACCACAGGTATAAACTGTGAGCGCTGTATTCCCGGATACTACAGGTCACCTGACCATCCCCTGGAGTCGCCATTTGCCTGTTCAAGTGCGTCCTTAATCTTCTGATCTTCTTTTAAATGAATATGAAATTGTAGATATACGGTAAAAGACAGGTTTTCTGTGTTTTGATGAATTCAACAGAATGTCTGTGTGAATCTGAGTTCACTGACGGCACATGTGAAGATCTGACCGGACGCTGTTACTGTAAACCAAACTACACGGGTGAGAACTGCGATGCATGTGCTGAGGGATACGAGCACTTTCCTGTCTGCTACCGTAAGTCTATTTGTTCAAAGATTTGTATCTGTACTTATCAATTATCAACATATTTCCTGCACCTGAATAAAAAAAAAATATATTGTTTGTAACAATGTTTTGTGTTTAATGTTGTTAGAGATCTACATCAGTGGAGAGGCCCGACCTGCTGGAGAATCATCAGTAAGACACTTTGTTTCACTTCAATTTGATTCAAATCACTTCAATTGAATTCTACTTGATTTGATCCATTTTACTTTAATTCAGTACCGTTAACGATTCGATTCAAATGCCTTGTCTTGCCTAGATTGTGAATGCAATGCTGCAGGTACTGAGGGGAACTCCTGTAGGCCGAACCCTCGCACCAATACTTGTGTGTGTAAGCCTGAATTCACTGGAGAGCACTGCGACACCTGCACACCTGGACATTACGGCCTTAACTGCCAGCGTAAGACACACATTCACGTTCTACAAGCACAGCCACTGTAATAAACACATTCCTCTGGTCTCATGGGATTATACATGTGTAAATTATGATATAAACGTACAGAAAAAGACATAAGGGACAGCATTAAAGTTGACAAATGTGGAATGCTCTCCCACTATGCCAAATGAATAAATGAGGTTATCAAAATAACGTTCATTAATAATTATTACTATTACTCACCGGTCTCGAACCACGGTCTCGCCCCGCCAAATCCACTACAAGAATATATAGAAAAAAAAAAACATGGCCCGCATTGACTTTCACTGTATAAACACAAAACCACTGAGACATTTCTCAAAATATCTTGTTTTATGTTTTGAATGACATAAGGTTTAATAATTGATGACAGAAATGTACTTTTGGCTAAACTGTCCCTTTAATTGTGTGGATTGGTGGAGACTCTGATCCACTCAGCTGTTCAGTTCTGCCCATTTGTGTCTTTTCTCTGTAAGCTGTTGAAACAGGTGACAAACACAAGCGTATGGTCACCCCTCTGTTGCCTGAATCACTATTGATCTAGTGCATAGTTTGAGAGTTTGTGAAGACAATATACCACCCAAAGACAAAGTCAGCACAGACATACCCACATTCTCGTTTGTCTCCCTTCCCCCCAGGCTGCCAGTGCTCAGGCCCGGGTTGCCTGGATGGGTCCTGTGACGCAGTAACAGGCCAGTCTACGTGTCGCACCGGGTTTCAGGGGCATTCATGCGAGCAGTGTGAGCCCGGCTACTTCAATTACCCGCTGTGCCAATGTGAGTGCCTGCCAAATCTAATCGCGCTAAACAGAACACAGAAATCCCCCTGAGCGCTGCCAAACCGTGATCTTCACAATGCAGCCACGGTCGCTGTTCACTTTTTTTAACCTTTTTCTCATCTGTTTTAAATCAATATAAAGTCAATTATGTATTTTAGTGATCGTAAATCCAAAAAAGATTACTTTGATATCTTTCATATAAATCCATATTTGTGTCAAAATATTCGAGCATTGGCAATAACAAAACGTGATTATCTATTTTGTTGATACCCAACATTGATATTCTCCCAAGTAACACCATTCAGAAATTTGCCTTAAGAGTCAAAAATTGTACAATTCTTTATCTGCCTCCTTACCTCACAAAAAGAGAAAATACTAAATAAAAGATGATGATTTTATTTATTTAATAAATAGATGTTGCAATTTATTGTTATAATATTAGAAATGATATTATTGAGATTAAAATGAGAAAACACTACATAAAAAAAAAGATAAAAACATGAATTTGATTGATAGTATTTTTATTTAATAGATATATTTAATAGATATATTGTACTAAGATTGTGAATTATACTATTGTGGAAAGAAAGATAAAATATTAAATAAATAAAACAAAAAAGATGTAGACAAAATTAAAGATGAATTTGAATGATAGCATTACTTTTATAAATAGATATTGCAATAATATTGTGAATTTCTTTGCCCATAATAATTGTGTAGTCAAAATATAATATTGTTATATCTACACATTTTGTGTACATGATGCCCTTTTTCCAAAACATTTAATGTATTTTGTCAAATATGTTGTGAATTCAGTTTCATGTTGACTTGATTTAATCATTTAATGCACACTTACATTGCTTTCTTACCTTTTCTCTCTCTCTCTCTCTCTGTCTGGCTCTCTTTCTCTGTCTATCTGCAGTTTGTAGTTGTAGTGTCGTTGGCTCTACACCTGAGGTGTGTAATAAAGCCGGTCAGTGTTTGTGCAGGCCCGAGTTCACTGGTCCTCTCTGTGATCAGTGTCGCTCTGGTATCCACTTGTACCCAGACTGCCAGGGTGAGCCACACACACACAGATATAATACGTCTAATATCTTTCTCTTCTTTTTTATATTTATTTAATTTGACATTTTCCGTCATTTCCTAGTGTGCACCTGTGACCCCCGTACATCTCTGAACACCAGTTGTACCGTCTCGGGCCAGTGTCTCTGCAAACCCAACTACAACAGCCCCAAATGTGACCAGTGCGCACCAGGATACTACGGATATCCCAGCTGTGCACGTGAGTTTGACCCCTGTTTGGTGAAGATCGGTATGATTTGTATTCTGGTCCATCCACAACTTTTTTTAAATGACCTGTTTGTCGTTCAGCGTGTGATTGTTCATCGGAGGGTTCTCGATTCGGTCCCTGTGATCCCGTGTCTGGTCAGTGTATGTGTCGTCCAAACGTTTCGGGTCAGAGGTGTGATAGATGCAGTCCTGGATCATATGACTTTCCTCTCTGCCAAGGTGATCTAACATGGAGAATGGATCATTGATTGTGTCCTATCTATTAGTTTTGAACACATGTAGAAGGGTTAACGTTTGACTCATGTTTTCTGTGTGATCTCTCTCGGATCTATGCTTCAGCTGGGACCTGTAATCCGGAAGGCTCTGTGCCTGATGATATCCTGTCCATTGCTGTAAATGTATTTGAGCTTTATAACGTTGTCCATATTTCTTCATATTAAATTTAAGTGTTTCAAAATAATTTTGCATGTCAGTGTCATCCAGTCATTTTAAGGCCAGACCCTTATTGGTTGTTGTTTAACCTCAGGGTTCGTGTAAGTGTCGGCCGTATGTGGAGGGGCTGGTGTGTGACCGCTGTAAACCTCTCTACTGGAATCTTTCTCCTGATACAGTCTACGGATGCTCAAGTAAGGACAACATTTTGAAACACAGCACACTTTTCATTCTTAGAAAGGATGTGAGAGGCTTGTAGCAGTTATTTTGTTAACTTCACAGGCAACTGAATTGTGTTTATTTTTTTATTCCTTTGTGCAATATTGTTTTATAAGCGTATTATAGAGCTATGCCATTTTTTACAATATTACGTCTGTTTAATCCTATTGGTTGAGCTGCTAACATGTGACCTGCATCAGCATACTATATATATTGTTCTTGTTTTGTGCTTTTACTTCTTTAAGAAGCTGCATAGTGAAAAATTATTTCAGGGACAAGAATTCTTAAATCAAGATACATTTACTTGACAATTTACATAACATTATAATTTTTATTTACGTCACTTGTCTTGTTTTATGACGGAATATATAAGATTCAATAAGTTTATGTTTAAAACAAGCAACAAATCTGTCAATAGGGCAAGAAAAATAATTTTATTTAGGTACCTAAGAAAAAGTTCAAACTAAATTCAAGAATTTCTTTCTTACCCCATTTTTTTAAACATAAACATACTTAATTATTATCATTTCTTTATTAAAACAAGACAAAGTATCTTAGGCCTTATTTTTTTCTTTATTTTAATATGTTAATATTTATTTATTTAATGTTAAAATTCAGTTTTATTTAGCAGTCTCTGACCCATTCAGTTTTTATTCATTTACATTCGGAATTGTAATTGTTGTTCATTCTACACCAAGTTGTACAGACAACACAAATAATAATACAATTATTAAGAATCCTTAATGTTTTGGGAAAAAAACTATCATCCGAACAAATTTTTGCACAAACTGTAGTGACATTATCGTATTGAGAACCCATAACTGTGTAATGTATCAAATCAGGAGCTGAATATTATATTACACCCCTAATATTTACATATTTTTGCTGGCGCCTGTATCTTAAGTGACTAACAGATAATTTGATCAATATTCACTTCAACCTGGACATTTCTAGTGTTCATGTGTACTCTGTCTGATTTTGCAGCTTGTGACTGTGACACAGTAGGAACCCTGAGCGAGGTTGCAGCATGCACTCAGGTACAGAAATATTTCCACCTCACCAATAATCTTAGGACTCAAAGAGCACTCCTAACAGATCTCTGTGTGTGTATCAGAGCACCGGCCAGTGTTACTGTAAACCCAACGTGTGCAGCGGGACCTGTGCCGTATGCAAAGACGGACACTACAATCTCCAATCTACAAACTACTTTGGGTGCCAAGGTACAAAAACAGCCATAAACCTTGATGATCAATGCATTAAAGAGGAGATGAGTTGAACCAGGACCCTGTGTGTGTGTGTAGGGTGTCAGTGTGATATCGGGGGTTCAATTGGACAGGCCTGTGATGACAGATACGGCCGCTGTCGGTGCAGACCCAATGTGGAGGGACCCAAATGTAACCAGTGAGTCAAGAAAAAAACATTTGCAATTGTGCTGGAATCACATGTACGGCGGTCTGATTTGTTTGTGTTTGTTTAGACCCCGACCGGATCATTATTTCCCCGACCTGCACCATATGAAGTTTGAGGTGGAGGATGGGACCACCATGGATGGCCGTTCGGTAAGGTTTGGTTACAATCCACTGGAGTTTGAGAGCTTTAGCTGGAGAGGGTACGCTCAGATGACATCCATACAGGTGAGACACAAACACAAATCCTACAAAATAAATAATAAATGATATTATTATTGTGTTGTTTTCATACATGTGCAGTACATTCATTCAGATACTGAGATGTGTCGTGTCTTTGTAAAGTTCTTTCTTTAGCTTTGCTGGGGGCTTTGATCAAAGTTTTTGATTGGTTCTTGCATATATTGGGCTTTGTGATTGGCTGGGCGCTACAGTGCTGGTGGTGGTTTAAGCAACAGCTTTGGATTTGTCTCTCTGTCTGTCTGTCTCTGTTGTGGGTCGATCTCTCGATCTAGCCGCGAGTTCATGTTGAGGTGTTGGTTGGCTCTCCAGACCTGTTTCATGTCGTCTTGCATTATGTGAATCGTGGTGGCATGGACGTCAGGGGGCGGGTCTCTGTGATCGAGGATGGCAGGCACGTCCTGTGCGGTAATTGTAAGTTTTCGCACACGGAAGGTTTGGAGTATTCCTCTTCCATCCTCACTTCCTGAACCCTTTTCTGTCAGCGGCTCTTTTCCGATCCTTTATTCCTTAACCTTCTACTTCCTCTCATCCTTAAGACACGCACACTACAATCAGCATCTTCGATCCATCACACAACAACACACACCTTTATGAGAAGCCCACCTAGTTTAGGTCTATAACACAGACCGTGTTTTGTGCTGAACACCTTTCCCCCCTCCCCTCTGTTCTCCTCTTCCCCTTTCTGCCTCGTCCTCCATCTCAGAATACGGTTAAAATGACGGTGCACGTGCGTGAAGCCGACGTGTATCTCACGCGCTTCAGCCTCAGATACATAAACATGCGGTCGACCGTGTCGAACGGTAAAATCACGGTCTATCAGAGCAGCAGAAGAGGTACGTCTGATGGTTAGTCGTGTCTCTGAACTGTTGTTGCTTGAGTGAAATGAAATAAATGAAATGATGATGATTCAAGTATGAGAGAATTTACATTTTGGGGTGAACTTTTCCTTGTACTTGTATATCATTTTTAAAGAAATGGCTCAACCAGATTACGGTTTATTTTCTTTGTAGGCTCTGAACAGTCCAAACAAATCGTCTTTGCACCCAGTTCAGAACCCACGTTTGTCAACGTCCCCCAGAACACTTTTGTGGAGCCGTTCGTCCTGAATCCTGGAACCTGGATTGTGATTATAGAGGCAGAGGGTATTCTGCTGGTAAGACTCTCTCTCTCTATAATGTTAAATGCATGGACTTGGTACATTATTGTTTTGAAAAACAAATCTTCTTAATGTTCTTGCAACTCAGGACTATCTGGTGCTCTTGCCCAGCGCGTATTACGAGGCTCCCATCTTGCAACTGAAAGTGACTGAACCTTGTTCATACAGCCACACACAGGATGCCAATCAGAAGTCAGTATAGCTTTCTTTTGTGTACATACGTATATAATCTTCTGTACCTCTTACAAACAACAAGTGTACTTTAAGTTCATTTTAGTACAGTATTTAGTGCTACTTGGGCTCACATTTAGTTTATAAACGTATATTTTAAGTTTAACAGTAGTTACCTTTGAGTACATAACTAGTTTTTTAATTGTACTTGGAATAATTCGTTAAGTATAACTACTAGACTAGTAGTTTTACTCTACAAGTATAGAGCTCTTTGGATGACGCAAGCAATGCTGGTTCAACGCTGGTCCAGAAACACTTCCTGTTTAAGTTTTTAAACACCACACAAACGTTTGAACAAAATACAACCAACAGAACGTTTACAACGGAATCAAAATGTAAACAGATATGTTTAAGATTTAATTATGTATGTAAGATTTAAATAAATATGAAACCTGATATGCAGCTCGAGCAGTGTACATCTTGCAAAGTGGTCTATACTTGTAGTTCTTAAACTGAATTTAAAGGGACAGTTCACGTCTGCATGATGTTAAAGGGACAGTTCACCCCAAAATGAAAATTATGTCATCATTTATTTACCCTCCGGTACTCCCAATCCTTAACAAATATCTTTGTTCTGATTAATCCACAGGACAATATTTGGAAGAATGTTAGTAGCCAAACAGATCTCATCCCCCAATTACTGCCAAATGGGAGTCAATAGGGGATGAAATCTGTTTGGTTATTGGCATACTTTGTATCAAAATATTGTCCTTTGGGTTCATCAGAAAGGTATTTGTTCAGGTTTAGAACTACCTGAGGGTGAATAAATGATGACAGAATTTTCATTTTGGGGTGAACTGTCCCTTTAACATCATGCACACGTTAAGTATGCTACTGTGTTCCTATTTAGGTATAGTTGAAATTCACCTTAAACGGTACTGTTAGTAGATTTCAAGTACACTTCGATCAAGATTTAGTACAAGTATATGCCAAATTAACTTTTCTGTATAGTTAAGTATAGTTAAGTGTATACATCTTAAAAAAAAATTCATTTTGTTTTAAAGAAGTATACTAATAGCCTACTTGAATAAACTTATTTGAATTAACTTATTAGTTATTTTTCATTTTAATGAAACAGATACAAAATAAAATACCATCATTTGCTAGGTCGCTTTCATTACCTCAAGCTAAATTTACATGTGTTGATTGAATCGAGTACCACCAAAATTTGCAGCTGTACAATGCGACTGGAGTAAATGATGTTTTGTTGTGTTCAGCTGTCTGCACTACATGTACCTTTCTTTGGACGACTTCCCATCCATCTCTGGAAATGAAGCCAGCTGCAGATCGGATAACCACCTGCCTCGGCCCTGTCACAATGAAAAGATCACACCACACCATCTCAGCATGGCCATATGCAGCGGCAATGACGTACGTGTGTGTGTTGAATGTATTGCATACTGTATAGGCTGAATCCCAAAACCTAGCGTGCTGCCTGTTTAGCGTTCAAATTCCCCAAAATACTTCATCTTTTATGTTGATGATTCTTATTGGTCTGGATTTAGCGTTTGGGAAAATCCAATAAAAATATATATTTGCACTCGTCTTTTAAGATCATGTGATGTGTATTTGTGTGTTTTTTCAGATGAGTGTGCAGCTGCGCGGCCGTGTGCCTGTTCCTGGAGAATATGTTTTGGTGGTTGAATACGCTAGTGAAGATGAAGCCCCTCAAACTCTCCTCGTGTCTGTCAACTCACCGGGCGAACGAACACATCAAGAACAAATAACACTGTTACACTGCAAATACAGGTGTGTGTGAGGTGGCAACATTTACCTTGATAATAATATCAAGATAATATTAGAACGCTTGCTAAGGTTCTTTATACAATTTTTTAAATATAATTTTGTTTTGAACACCACTGCCGGAATTTTGTTGCCTCGCGTACAAAGTATGCACAGGTCGCGCATGCGCATTCCCTTTCTTGCAGTAGTTAGTTTAACTACCAGGTGGCAACCGTCCTGGGAGCATCGATTCAAGGTATTAGAAGAAAACCTGACCCCTGTTCTCCGGGAGAGGTATTGCAATATGTTGTAATGCGCATCTGTCAAAACCTGTGTGTACGCGTATGAATTGAAGGAAGTATACAAGTACACGTAAAAAAAATAGTTTGGCTGGCTTTTTTTATGGTTTAAGTTTTTGTTGATGTAACTTGATTTCAGTATGTAAATAAATAATATTTCTTATGATTGGATAACCTTATCGGAAATAAACCTTAGTAACCGTTATCCACACCAACTTACTAGTTACTGAATAGACATAGATGTTAGAGCTGCTCGATTATGACAAAAATCATGATTATTTTGGCCAATATTGAGATCACAATTATTTGACACATTTACTCATTGACTTTGGAAACAACATGTATAGTAAAAAAAACAATTGAAAAGCTTGTAAAATCAATTTATTATAATATAATGTATCAACCACAGCAATGTCTTAATGACGTTAAAGGAAAAGTTAATCTTAAAATCAAAATTGTGTTATTTTTTACTCACCCACATGATGTCCAACATGTTTTAAGACTTCCCGGCGTCTTCGGAACACAAATAAAGAGATTTTAAGGTGACATCCGAGAGATTTCCGGGCCTCCTCCTAGACATCATGGTTATAGTTGTTGTCAAGGTCCAGAAAAGTACCAAAGATTTTGTTAAATTGGTCCGTAGTGGCTCAATTGAACTTTTTTGAAGTGATGAGAATACTTGATGTGCGAAAAACAAACCAAAATAACGACTTGATTTTCTCCTCTGTCTGGTCAGTCTATGGTGCGTGTTCACGAGAGATATTTAGAAAGTACATCTTGATCAAACGTCTAGATCAAATCCTGTTTGGTTGACTGTTATGTGTTTGTAGTTTCCTGTGTCGGGCGGTGTGTGTAGACAACATGAAGCGTGTGGCGGTCTTCACTCTGTCTGTGGAGGCTGATATTCAGCTCGTCGCCGACAGAAGCAGTTTCTTCCTGGTGAGATGAATTCTCTGCTACCATAAAAAGTCATTTGTGTGGATCACAAACGCTTGTGTTTCACAGCTGTACGTGTTTGTCCTCTCCAGCACAAAGTGTTCCTCGTCCCACGTGATCAGTTCACCATGGAGTACCTGAAACCCAAAGTTCATTGCATCAGCACACACGGACGCTTCTCTCCGGACAGGTAAATGACTCGGGGAAATCAAATCACCAAATCAGATTAAAGCTCCTTTTTAATGCTTTATGTTCTTTGTCCTCCAGTGGCTCCTGTATTCCGTCTCGCTTCCAGAACCCTCCTCAGTCTCTGGTTCTGAAAGAGGGTCAGGCGTCCTCTGTGCCCGAACCCGTTCTGGCTTCAGCCCCTGACCCCTCCTTCAATGCAGACAGACCCGCTACCTCCAGACCACCAACAGCAGCGGATAACAATGACCACATGCTACTCAACCCGGATCAGGTGCACTTCACTAAATATTATAATGTGTATGATTTATTATTTCCTTTATTTTGGATGAATTTATACTCCGAATAAATATTTGTGCCTTGATTTCCCAGAATGCCGTAGTTTACTCCACACGTGTGCACGCGCTGGGCCGCTATGTGTTCATCCTGCACTATCATCAGCCCCTGCACCCGACCTACAACATCCAGGTTTACATCAACGGAGGACGCATCTGGCGGGGTGAGCAAACATAACATGCACAGACAGATCTTGATGGATCAGTGTTAAGCTTTTGGAAAGTTTGTAACTGGCTCTGTTTTAATGGCCTCATTTTTATTCTAGGTCATGCCAACGTTTCATTCTGTCCCCATGGTTATGGTTGCCGTAGTGTTGTGATGGCAGAGAACCAGATTATTCTGGATGTGACGGATCATGAGGTCATTTTGACCCTGCGTGTTCCCGACAGAAGAACTCTTTGGCTGGTGAGTATCTTTTAAAGCTGCAGTACGCAGTTTTTATAGAATGGAGAAAATGTACCAACAACAGTTGGGTGATATTGGTGTGTTCGTTTTAGGACTATGTTCTGGTGGTACCAGAAAACACCTACAGCTCCACCTTTTTGTCAGAAGAACTGCTGGACAAATCTTATGATTTCATCAGCAACTGTGGACAAAACAGCTTTTACATCAAGTAAGATATGTATACATACTGTATGGAAAGACATCCTTGTGGAAAAGCACAATGGGAGTATCTTATTATGTGTGTGTCTGTTTATGTTATTTCCTCTCTATTGTATCAGCCCTGCCACAGCATCTCCATTCTGCCGAAGCTCAGCCGTATCTTTGTCTGCGTTCTTTAATAATGGTGCTGTGCCCTGCGGCTGTCATGAGGTGGGAGCAGAAAGTGACACATGTGAGACCTTCGGTGGACAGTGTCAATGCAAGCCCAATGTGATCGGCCGAGACTGTTCTCAGTGTGCCACAGGCTACTACGGCTTTCCCAACTGCAGACGTGAGTATCTCCATAAAAATGTATTGATCAGTGAATGAATGAATGAATGACTAGATTGATAAATGGATGGAAGGGTGAAGTAAATGGAGGAAGAGGTAGATGAATGGATGGTGGGTGAGTTAATGGATGTGTGGATAGATGGATGGATGGATGGATGTGGGTGTGGGTGGATGGATGGATGGATGGATGGGTAGTTTGATGGATTGATGCATAAATAGATGGGTGAATAAATTAAGAAATTATTGGAACAGTGTATGGGTGGTTTGATGGATAGATGAATAGGGTAAATGGATGAATAAGTGGATAGATAGATAGACAGACAGACAGACAGACAGACAGACAGACAGACAGACAGATAGATAGATAGATAGATAGATAGATATGGATGGATGTGTAGTTTGATGAATAGGTAAATGGATGGATAAGTGGGTAGATGAATGACAGATGGATAGATCAATGAGTGGATGGATAGGTAAGTGGATGAACGAATGGATGGATTAATGGCTGGACGGGCGAGTGAGTGAACGGATGAATGAGTGGTCAAACAGATGGATGAGTGGATGAATGGATGGACCAGTGGATGAGTGGATGGACCGATATATGAGTGGATAAACGGATGGATTAGTGGATGAATGGATAAGTTGATGAACGGATGAGTGGTTAAACGGTTTGATGAGTGAATGGACGAACAGATTGGTGGATGGATGAATGAATGAATGGATAAACGGATTGATTAGTGGATGCATGGATGGATGAGTTGATGAGTGGATGGAAGAACAGATGGGTGGATGGATGAATTAAACGATTAACGGATTGATTAGTATAGGAATGGATGGAAGAGTTGATGAGTGGATGAACGCATTGATTTATCACTGTATGGAGTAGTGGGTGGATGAACGCTTGTATGGGTTAACAAATGAAAAAGTGAATGAGCAGATGAGTGGGTGGACGGGTGACTGAGTGAATGGATAAACGTATAAATGAATGAATGCGTGGTTTGATGGATTGGTGATATTTTTCCTCTCCAGCTTGTAACTGTGGATCACGTCTGTGTGAGCCGGTCACGGGTGAGTGTATTTGTCCTCCGCGGACCCTGCAGCCAGACTGTGTGACCTGTGAGCCGCAGACGTTCGGCTGTCATCCTCTGGTGGGCTGTGAGATGTGTAACTGCTCCAGACCCGGAATCACCTCAATGGACATCAGCTGCGACACAAACAACGGCCAGTGCAGGTACACAACGCACAACTGTATTTTCTCATAGTACTAGGAGCATTCTTTATCACAAGCATAAAAAGTTGGGCAAAATATTATTCAAAAATTGTCTTTAAAATAATGGCACACTGCACAAAACCCTAATGACCTTAAACCCATAGAAAAAAGATGAATTCTTATTTATTTATTTCTGTTTTAAAGTGAAATAAGACCCTGGCATATCCTCAACAGTTTTCGTGACATACTCTCTCGTCTGTTATAGTTCAGTCTTTTGGATTGTAATGGAGTTAACTGAGTGTTTACAACTGACCTGTAACACTGTGTCAAACAACCATTTTAAAAATCACTGCACTGGCCGAAGCGCTGATATTATTAACCTCTGCCTCTCATTACAACATTACTGTCTATATAAGGATTAAGTGCAGAGATTTTAGCGGTATTTATTTTACTAGGTTTTATTTAACTCTAGTGTTCCCCCATTAGACAGTGTTTAACATCCACAGGGAGGAATGTTCCATACGATCTGCTCTGAATCTCTCCTGTCATACCTTTACTGTGAGATAAAGCCATAAGTTTTCCACAGCCTCACCACCAACCTTTCCACTCTCTCATATTAACCCACATACTCTTGTGCCTCTTCTGTTCATATGCTCTTCCGTACAGTAACAACAGAGTTGACCATCTGTTTTTACACTTCACAATGTCAGAGTTTATTTGATCAGGATTTTGAAAACACCAAACTTGGAAGCGTCGAGCTCATGCATAGACAAACTGATGCTGTGACTGGCAGTGACGGTTCATTTAGTCATGCATTCGGCTCACATTTGTTAACTTTAACTACGTTGGAGAGCAGTGCTTTTGCAAACCAACCACAGGGAGTTTGACATCTAGACAATATTTTAATGGCATGTATGGCGTGAAAAGTGAGCTTGTAATATCTTTTGTTGTTTTGTAACATATTTACTGACATCAATACATTTTTACAGTGAGAATGTCTTTTGTCCATGTATGTTTAAAGCTCATTTATTTGTCTTTATGTGTTATGTAGTATGATCCGGTGTCTATATCTACATGCAACTGTTTTTTAAGGAAAAAGAATTGGATCTAAATCAATCATATTTGGTGGTTAAGGTGTAGTTATATATATCCATATTTTTTGTATCTAATATACTATGAATTTAGTTATATATAACTATAAAGATACAAGCAATCAAAGTTCATCTTAATTTAAGAGCTTATGAAATTTTTGAAAAGCTCACCTTCTTTGTAAAAGTGCACCACGCAAGCTTATAACAAACATAACAAAACCTATGGAAGCTTATATTGTTATTGGTGCAGTTCGATTAAAAAGGTCCTGTTCTCTGCTTTTCCCAATTTCCTGCTGTCACATTCCCACTTTACTGTGATTCTTCGCAGACATGTGACACTCCCTATTTTCGAGACCAGAAACAGTGCTGCAAAGTTGATATCTTACAAACTTCATATTGTTTGCAATGTCAATGCATGCTGTTCTCTCTCCAGGTGCAAAAACAATATCGTTGGGCGTCAGTGTGACAAGTGCTCCCCGGGTTTCTATGGATTCCCCAACTGCAGACCATGTGACTGCAATGCGGCAGGGACAGAGATAGACGTGTGTGACTCCTTCACCGGACGCTGCTTATGCAAGGTGGTTTTCCTTTATATCAAAATATATACCATAGTTTCAGCACCCATGTTGACCTCTGACATGAACATTGTGTGCGTCTCTCTCTCAGGAAAATGTGGAGGGTTATCGATGTGACCAGTGCAAACTGGGAACATTTCACCTGGACCCCACTAATGCTAAAGGCTGCACCAAATGCTTCTGCTTTGGAGCCACGGACCGTTGCCAAAGTTCTGAGAAACGCCGTAATGAGGTGCACATATATACATTATTCATACTATATTTAGTCTTTTACAAAAGTTATGCTTTAACTCATTTTCCAACGTATTGTGTAAAATGACACTGTACAGATCATGGATATGAGGGGCTGGATGCTGTTGAGAAGTGACAGACAGGAAATGCCTGCGTCTGTGTATGATGGTCAAGATCTGATAGAGGTGGATCTGAGTGATGTACCTGACGTCTCCCAGGAACTCCACTGGCACGCTCCACAAGCTTATCTCGGTGATAAAGTGAGTCTGTGCATCAAAACAACCATACATTATCTGTTCAAATCCTTTTTCTTGAATGAATTGCTGATGTGACGGTTTCTTCAGTTAAACATGAACTAATAACTTTTTATGAAAATGTGATCTTTAATGGGATGACGGGATGGCAGACAAAACATGTGCCTGGTTAGAACAAAAAATAAGATAATGTCCAAACCGTGTGTCCTGACCTTTTATTTCTGTGTTCTGAACTTTTAAAGGTGCTTATTGTGATGCTTTGTGTTTTGCCGTCATAGCAGCTGCTTTGAGATGCGTTTCACGCAAGCGTATAGTTTAGTTATCACTCAGACAGTCAGGGGCCAGACAGACAACTTATCAATATCAGATCATTCACATTAAAACTATATGCAGCATACGGGTGAGACAAACAAAGCTCCACAATAACATCTGATAAGAGGACACACAGCTTGGTCGGATGTCAGATGTCTTTGATGCATTTTATCTGATCATACACAGGCTTTTGCTTTGACTACACCTGTGTGCCTACTAACATGCTTGTCGTAACCTGCATGGATTTTCTTTTTGGTGTGTGCGTGCAGGTGTCATCTTATGGAGGCTACCTGCGCTACCGGTTGCACACGCAGACAATGCGGGGTGATGCTTTTCTCCCCGGGGAGACCTCTCGTCCAGATGTTATACTAAAGGTAGAGTACCAGAGCGTAAAGGGTCTCCCAACAAATAAAATCTCTTTTAATAAATATTGCTGAAACTTCCAATGGGAAATGTATTACAGATAAGTAAAAGTTGTACTTTTCAAAAATGTTACTACACTAAAGTAAAAAAAGATTATCATCCTTGTTTAAAAATAGTTGAAGATTATGAAATGTTCACATTTTAAAAAAGATGGATGATAGTGTGGAAGGATAGAAGGAAGGAGGGCAAGAAAAGAAAACATGAAAAGGAAAAAATATATTTTATAAAAAAAGGAAGAGGAAAAATTAATAAAAGAAAAATTTGAAAGAAAAAACCAAGAGAGAGAGGAGAGAAAAAAGAAGAAAAAGAAAAAGGAAAAGAAGGAAAAAGAAAAAAAGATAGATAGATAGATAGATAGAAAGGAAGCAAGGAAGGAAAAAAGAAAGAAAGAAAGAAAGAAAGAAGCAATAAAGATAGAAAAAGTAAGGAATAAAGTTAGCAAGAAGAAAGAACGAAAGAAGAAGAACGAAACAAAGAAAAAGAAAAAAAGGGAAAAAATCAAGAAAAAAAGGAAAAAGAAAATATCAAGAAACTGAAAGAAAAAAGTAAATAAAAGAGAAAGAAAGATAGAGAAAGAAATTTATAAAGCAAAGCAAGAAAAAAGAAAGAAAAAATTGAAAGAAAGAAAGCGCAACTAAGAGAGACAAAGAAAAAAAGAAAGAAAATGTAAAAAGAAAAATGAGAAAAAGATAGAAGTTAATGTGTGTGTGTGTGTGTGTGTGTGTGTGCAGGGAAATCAGATGACTCTGGTGTATATGGAGAGGGAATATTCTTCACCTGAAGATCCTCATGAAGGAATTGTTCATCTGGTAGAGGTGAGGAGACAATCTCATTAATATTATTATCAAGCTGACAAATTGAAAACACACTGTTGTTCCTTCTGCTTGTTTTCCTGAGTGTTTTCTTCCAGAGAAGACCGTGCTGCTATAGAATTGTGTTGTTTGTGATTCTCTGCGTGTCTGAACATGAAATCCAAACGCCTTCACAAGTGCTGGATTGTTATAACTACAGCTTCCCGTCTGTCATTGCAGGAGAGCTTCAGACATGCGCAGACAGGGAACCCTGTATCCCGTGAGGAGCTGATGATGGTGCTGGTGGCCCTGGAGTCCCTTCAGATCAGAGCCCTGCACTCTCAATCCGCCCAGTCTGTGTCGCTGCGAGCTGCTGTGCTGGAGGCGGCCGAAAACCTGCCCTCCGGTCGGCACGCCAACAATGTGGAAATTTGTCTTTGTCCTGGAAACTATCTAGGAGACTCCTGTCAGGTAGAGATTGTTCACCCAAAAATACAAAATCTGTCATCATTTTTTTTTGAAGAACTTCAATCAAAACGTGTAGGGACACAAACGAAGATAGTTTGAAAAATGTCTCTGTGGTTTTGTTTTATACAATGGGAGTCAATGGAGGTCACGGTTGTTTGGTTACCAACGTTCTTCAAAATATCTTCTTTTGTGTTCTGCAGAAGAAAGAAAGTCATACAGGATTAAAATGACCCAACTGTCTTCTTGCTTGAAGGATACCAGTGTATTTACTGTCACAAAGACCCAGACGTTATTGTTCATATATGTTTTGTTGTTTAGCAATGTTCTCCAGGTTACTATCGTGACATTAAAGGGCTGTTTCTTGGGAAGTGTGTTCCCTGCAACTGTAATGGTCATTCTGATCAGTGTCTGGATGGATCGGGCATTTGTGTGGTGAGTTCCATGCACTGAACCCAATAGAAATCAACAGACTTGATGTTTTTGTTACTCAGCATTTATAAATCAAGTGGATCCACAGAATTATTCAGTTTATAAACCAATACAGCCATAAAAAACTATGTAAAAATAGTTTATCCCAGTAACTAATGTAGACAACATATATTGTTTATGATTTACCACACATTTATAAAAATGTTGTTTTTGTATTGAAAAGACAAAACTGTGATATCAAAATAAATGTTTATCTCGGATATATATATATGGGTTGAAATCTTTTATGCATACCACAAGAGTTAAACATAGGCAATAGGCGATATATTGCCAACACTTACTAAATACCTTGGATTCCATTGGGCATATAAAAATGTCAAACTGAAATGAAAAACAAAGTCATAAATATGATGATTTACGTCATGATGTCTAAATTAGACCTTCAGGGTTTTTTAACATTGGAGTTTCGGTTTTATATTTGAAGTCAACATTGAAATGTTAAACTCTTTAAACACAGAATTGCCATCATAACACTGCCGGAGATCATTGTGAGAGGTGCCAGGGCGGCTTTCATGGCAACAACAGCATTGACGGACACGCGATGTCCTGCTCCAGCTGTCCCTGCCCACTGCAGGTGGCATCAAACAAGTCAGTGCCCTCATCACCTCTACTGTCTTCATTTACTGTTCCTGTCACGGCCCACATTTGACAATTTTAGTTTTTTACACTTAATTGGATCATTTTTCTACACTGATATCCCAGCATGCATTGCATGGTACACCTGCAAAACTTTTAATCTGTACTTTTTATTTTGTTTTACCAAAGAGAATGAACTGTCTAAGACAACAACACTTACAGTATATACTGTATAGAATATATACTTTATAATATACTGATATTATGAATACAATTTTTTTATTATTATAAAATATATTCTTTTTTATATTTTTGGAGCTTTGGTGTGCCGACTTCATATATATGTTTTTATTATAATAATAATTTTAATCCCATGTAAATTTTAATTTTAGCCTACCCTATTTGCTCATTGTTTTTCTTTTTTTTTATATATATAAACCTTTTACATTTTGATAAATTTATGAGAGGAAGAAACATACTTTTAAGTTTTAGGAATTCAAATTAGGATATAAATCATATGCATGATTTTCCTGAAATTGCAATGTATTATTTCACAATAAAGAATGTTGTGCATGTTGTCTTGTTTTCAGTTTTGCCATTCGCTGTGTGGAGAAGCGCAATAACATGCAGTGTCTGTGCATGCCTGGCTATGCCGGATTCAATTGTGAGAGGTACAAGCATGAAACTTATATTAAGTATCCTCAATTACAAACTTGAAAAAGGCTTGATGAAGTGTGATGTTTGGACCTGATGCAGGTGCGCCCCGGGCTACTATGGAAACCCTGTGGTGATCGGCAGCACGTGTCAACCGTGCCACTGCAACGGTAACTCAGACCCCAACATGCTGTTCAGCGACTGTCATCCTTTGACGGGAGAGTGTCAGAGCTGCATGCACAACACCGCCGGGCCGCACTGTGAAATCTGCGCCCCTGGTTACTATGGAGACGCCATCACTGCCAAGAACTGCACCCGTATGAACACATTTAGTGTATATCAGGACTGGGATTTAGTGTTTCGTTATTATCATCAAGTTTCTCATGATTTATTATTTGTTTATCCAAGGATGCAATTGTTCTCCGTGTGGCACTGATCGTTGTGACCCTCAGACCGGTCAGTGTCACTGCAAGCCTGGCGTGGTTGCTGCCCATTGTGAACGCTGTGAGGTATGTGCGCTTATCTGTTTTTGTGCTTTTGTATTGTTTTCACTGTATGAGATAAATGATTCTTTGATTTCTTCAGAACGGTGCGTTTGGCTTTGATTCGTGCGCTGGTTGCCATAAGTGTGAATGCGATGCTGCGGCGGCGCTGGTTCTGCCGTGTGACCCCGTCAGCGGATCGTGTTCCTGTCGGCCTGGAGTGAACGGGCCGAACTGCCGTCAGTGTGCACCGGGTTACTGGGACTACAGCCCTGATGGCTGCAGGAGTAAGTGCACATACATGTACATTAATAGGTCACTTTTTGAGTATTAAAATCAATCCCAGCATTCTTTGTGCAGTAATGTTCTTTTTGTAATTTGTCTCTAAAGTCATAGTTGATTTTTTATATTGTGTGTGTTTGTGTAGAATGTGATTGTAAGGGTAGTCGCTGTGATCCTCGCACTGGGGAGTGTCGATGTGCAGAAGGTCTAACAGGAAGACAGTGTGACACGTGTATTAGCACACACAGCGTCCCTGTGCAACACGGAACAGATGTCCACTGCGAACGTCAGTATTTCGTGATTTTCTTGTTTACTTATTTCAATGATTCATTGATTTACCTTTAATCTATTTATTATAAATCACGTGCGCGTTCGCGGCCTCCATTTAACTTCCAGTACACATTCACAAATAATAGTGTGCTTGTAGATTATTTATGATAACAAGCAAAAGAAACCAAGAAGAACTGTTACCTGGCTAGACTTGTCTCTCAAATATTTTTAATTTAAACTTTGATACAAAGCTCAGCCGCTAGATGTCAATGTAACATACGGTTTCTTTATATGTTATCCTCGATCACAAAACCAGTCTTAAGTTGCACGGGAACATTTTAATAAAAGACAAAAATACATTGTTTGGATCAAAAATATAGATTTTTCATTTATGCTCAAAATTATTGGGATATGAAGGAAAGATCATGTTCCATTAAGATATTTGGTAAATTTCCTACCTTAAATATATAAAAAATAAAAAAAAATGTGAGATGGCCTGCCACAGTTAACAACTTCAAAGGCAATTTTCTCAATATTTATATTTTTTCCACTCTCAGAGTTGTAAACGGTTGTATCTCAGCCAAATATTGTCTTATTCTAACAATTCACACATCAATATTTTATACATTATAATATACATTATTTATTCATCTTTTTAGATGTAAAAATCTCAATTTCGAAAAATTTACCCCATCAAAAATAAAAATGAACAAAATTCTACAAATCGTTTATTTAATATAATTATTATACAATAAAATAAAAATATTAAATATTAACATAAATTAAGTAAAATATAAATAGTTAATATAATATATATATATAATAGTTATTAATAGATAATACCCAAACACAGACCGGAAGTTAACTGCACTCCCGGCGCATGCATCCGATGAAACTGTCTATACAATTGAAGAGATAACTGATCATGTTTTTATTTTGCATTCCAGGTAACATTTATATTATTAGTAATAATTACAAAAAAAATACAGCTAGCTAACCTGATAAAAACATTATAACATAATACAAGACATTTTTTAAAAATTTAAAGAACTCTAAATTATTCATGAACCCAGTACATTTACTCACTCATTGTTTGTTTCTTTATTCATTCGTTGTGACATTTGTTTCCTTCCAAGACATTCACTTATACGGTTTTCTTGTTTAGTTATTACCCAAATCATTATTCTATCGTTCAAATATTATCTTTTATATTTTAAGAGATTTCATGGAGTTCTCAGTTGTGATTCATTGAAGTATCAACTTAGTCTTATACGTTTTTTTGCATTGGAGAAATTAAATAGAAACAGATGTGACAATTGTTAAAATACATAAAGAGTATGGAGATGTTAAATAAATAGATTATAGGTAAACAGAAAATAATATGAAAATATGAAGTGAACAATTTATATAAATAATATAAATAGCTTGTATGGGTTAAATAATCTGGATTTAGATAAATTCGATGAGAAATGATGAGTTCATATTGAGATCTTCATAATAGAGACATTACAGACATTGAGAGAATTCCGATGCCGGGTCTGTTTCACTTTAAATGTTGTTCTTTGGTTGTTGTATAGCCTGTGACAGCTGTGTGTTGGTGCTGCTGGACGATCTGGACAAGATGAACCAGCTTTATGAGTCTGTTGCCCAGCAGATGAGCAGTCTGAATGCTAGCTCCTCTGCCTGGTCTCAGCTAAACCGACTTAATGTGTCAATGGAGGCTATTGCTGTGAGTCTCCTTCTGTCTCACACACAAACACACACAAAAAAAGTGTGCATTAGTTTTACTAACCGGAAGTCCTGATCTCAACAGAGTGCTATAAGAAACTACAACAGCAGTCTGGATGAGAGCAGGAGCCGAGCCGACATGCTGGATGGAGAGCTGCAGTTCATTGATTCAGATATTAAGGAGTTAGAGGAGAAGGTAAAGAAAACATCCGGTGATCTAGATGTGGTCTGTTTGTGACCATATTGACCTGGCTGTTTGTGTTACAGGCCTCAGTCACACAAAAGAAGGGAACAGATCTGGAGAACAACACTAACTCCACACACAGCAGGGCACAAGACCTGCTCGGCTTTATCAAGGATATCATGGGAAATGTGAAAGGTACAACATCAAGGCCAGTGTTATCACGGCTAGATTATTTCATTCCTCAAATCGACATAATTCAGAGATGCCTCAGACTAAAAAAAAGACACTTGCAACTCAACAATTCAACACAACAAGTGTGATAGCGTGCCGTACTGATAGAGACATATTGACAACTCTGTCTGGTGCCAGTCTGCCATGTATTTTTAAGTAGCATCTTCGTGTTGGGATACTGATAATGTATTCCCATCTGTTTGTAGGCATTATACTGCAGGTGAACCAGACAGCACAGAATGAAAGCAAGGCGATAAATCAAGAGGAACTGGCTCAGATGATATCCGAGATGGAGTCCATGCTCAGAGACATGCGCTTCAAGACATTTGACTTCCAGAAGAGACTTGCAGAAAATGAGCTGGACCAGGCCAACAATTGTGAGTTTAAGATTCTATTGTTTGTTTTTACGATTTCATATTAAACTGAGAATTACAAAAAACTAGGAAGAAAATATTTGTTCTAGCTTCATGAGGTTCAAAAGATCGCACCAAAAGCTTCAAACCCCCATATTCGTCTAGCAGTAAAATATAGACGGTTTCATTGACACACCAGCCTGGCCCGAATTGAACTTTCGGTCTGTGTTTAGTTATGATATTGCATTTTTTTTATTAATTAATCTTAATGTTTGATTGTATATTCACTGTATTAAATTACATTAAAATTTAATTCTTTGCTGAGGTCAACCAGAAGTTAAGTTTGGGCCACATGACGTTTGTTTATGTTGTTGCTACTGAAACCGTCCTTAAATTAATGCAATTTAATAAATACAATAAATTAATATAAATAAAAAATGTAATTCAAATAGTAAAAAAAAATGTATACTATAGTTTATCGGTTTACTATAGTAAATATTACAGAATACTGTAGTAAACTATACTACAGTATAATTACAGTAAACTACAATTTAATTCATAACACAGCATATAATTTTCAAATGACATTGAAAGTTAGATCATCGGTTTAAACTCATTTTGCAGTAAAATTTATAACTAAATTTTTATTGATATTTAAAAATCTACAATTAGCCTTAAGTTCCTCTGCAATACTGCTAGTGGCCACCAGGGTCTGCTGCCCACAGTTTGAGAAGCTACACTATATGATGTAGATGTGGACCATTTCTTAGAGTTGCAGCTAATGTCATGACTGATATTTTCGTCTCTTATAGTGTTAGATCGTGTGAAGAACGACATGGCAAACCGAACACTGAATAATGATGATCTGGCGAAGAACATCAAAAACAAACTGAGCCAGTTTAACCAGCAGCTTATGGAACTGAAAGACGCTCTGAATGAAGCGGTCAATAACACTGCACACACTGTTGAGGCCAACAACATCAACCAGAAACACCTGGATGAGCTTCAGGTAACAGACACAACAGCACAGATTTACAGTACATGTGCCTGATACAGTCTATCACACAAATGCTTTCTTTGGAAAATCTGTCCTCCCAAATCTCTCTCAAACATCATCTGATCATCTAGAAAAAAATGAACGACCTTCTCGAGAAGCAGAAGGAAGTGGAGCAGCAGTTACAGATGGCAGAAGATGATGTGACCCAGGTCAACGATCTGCTCTCCATGCTCCAAGACTCCAAAGAGGTACACGATTGAACACGCAAAATCAAATCGCATCTTAGCACAATTGGACCTCATCGAGTGCAACGTCCGTGACCGATGTGATGTCTTTCAGGAGTATGAACGTCTGGCGGCTCAGCTTGATGGAGCGAGGAAGCCGGTTGCTGAGAAAGTGCAAAAGTATGCTCCGTCCGCCGCTAAAATTTCCCTGGTGGAGGCTGCGGAGAAACACGCTGAAATGCTCGACCAGCTGGCCAACAACATTTCCAGGTGTGTGCGTGTTTTGTAGCAGTCATTGGATATTTGGAATGGAAGATAATATGACACATATGAGACGATGTGCGTATTAAATATGCGTTTTTCCTGTACAGTCTCATATCCAGCTCCAACCAGAATGGTTTCATACAGCGAGCTCTGAATGCGTCTCGTGCGTACACCAACATTATAGATAGCGTGCTGGAAGCGGAGACTAAAGCTAAGGAAGCCAACGAATCTGCCACCGAGGCTCTGAAGGTGCCATCAAACACACTTCATTTAAAAAATACTCTCACTTTTATTCATCTTAAGCTGAGATCTCAAACTGTACGTTGAGTCAATATTTCTGTATGTGATTCAGAACATAATTGATGAGGATCTGGCCCAAAACGCTGCCACGTTGAAGAACCAGAGTATGGATCTCCTGACTGAGGCAGAGAAGCAAAAGAACAACAGTGAACGTAAGAACGGTCAAAGCGGGCAGTTCTGCAAATCACATAAGGAATTCAGCGTGAATTGATGTTTTGAATTGATTTGACAGGTCTGGCGCCCCGCGTGGATTCCATTAAGAAGAGTTTGCAGGACGCTGTGGAGAAAAAAGACAAGATGCTCGAAGACCTGAAAAACATCCAGGATAAGCTCAACTTTAGTCGAGGTCAAAGTCAATGTTTTTGGCGCAACTGTTATGAATTCCATCACTGGTCGATACTAGCGAGGCAGCTAGCGTCCATTTGAACCTTATTCAAAATGCATGAAGTCAGACAATGAACATCAGAGATTAGAAATGTCAAGACCACTTACCAAAAATGAGTATACTTTTTAGCACATTTAGCTATGATTAGTAGCACATTTTTAACAATACTTGCTACATAAAGTTAAAAATGTGCTACTTAGTGTAGCTAAATGTACTAAAGAGTATACTTAAAATGAACACGAAGTATAATATCAGTGTATACTATCGAAGTATACTTGACGTGAATTGTAAATTGGCCCACCATTTAGTTTATAACTAGTTCTGTTTATAAAATTATCCTTTTGAGTGTACTTTATTTAGTACTAAACCGAAAGTACACAAAGAGTTTACAACTCGATTTTTCATTTGTACTGCAACTATACTTCAAGTGAACTTATTGATATACTAAACGCTAGTTTCGTAGTTCAGTATTTGTAGCGCATTTATAGTTTATAAGGAAAGCACACTTTGTAGTATACTTTTCGTAAACTACTAGTTTTGTAGTTTTTATACTGCGAGCACTGTATAATTTTATGTTTTCTGTAAGTGAACTTAACATCAGACTTATAGTTTACAGTTTATATATTATTATTTTTTTTGGTAGCTTTTTAATTTTTATGTGTGACATCTACCTTTAAGTGTATTTTAACCTGAACATGCAAGTTTATAAAAGAGTATATAAAACTAAAATAGTTTTTAATAGGCTATTAAAACATACGAGTATACACTGCCAAGCCGAGTATACTTCAATACACTTTTAAGTATATCTCCATCGAAATTGGGAGTGCAAGTATAGCCCAGATAAACAAACATACTTTTATTGTCAAGTATACTTTATTTGATGTAATTGATCTTTTTAAGAAGTACATAAAAAGTAGACTAAAACTATCTTTTCTGATTTTACCATAAAGTGCTCAAGTTTGGTTAAGGACGTTATTGAAATGTAGTGTCCCTAAATGAAAAACCTGATGTAAATGTGTTGCTGTGTTACAGATGATATAGGGAAGGACATTGCAGATGCTAAGAGCGCGGTGGAGCAGGCTAACAACAAAGCCAGTAATGTCAGCGACTCGCTTGTTCCTCTACAAAAGCAGCTTGAGGAATGGCAAAAGCAGTATGGAGATTCCAACGCCTCCAGTGACGATATCAACAAAGCATTGAACGATGCCAACGCGTCAGGTGCGTGTACATACAGTATGTGCATGTTCTTGCAAGTACGTCTGTGTTGTGCTAGTTTAATATGAAGTTTTATGCGTTCCTATAGTGACGGCACTGAGCGACACTCTTCCACTGCTGATGGAGAAACTAGACCGATTGCAGAACACCTCATTTCAGCCATCCAACATCTCAGACAGCATCCAGAAGATCCGACAACTTATCGAGCAGGCTCGCAATGCTGCTAGCAAGGTAAAACTCTTGATCAGATCTTAACGACTACTAATAATTGTATTAATTTTATTTCAGACTATTTGTAATTGCAGTATTTCCATTTTTATTTTTTCAATAATATTAGGCAGATTTTTTATTTGATTGACTTTGATTAACAGAAATGTTTTAATAGTTTTAGTTTACAATAATAACAATAATGTTTGGGTAACATTCTCAAAAAAGTTAGTTATCAAAATTGTTTTTGCAGTAACGTCAAAAGAGCATTTTATCAACATTGTCATTTTTATACATTAAAAATGTAAAAAATTGGTATTCTTACATTGTTAGAGGAACATTAAAAACGTTATGTTTTCATAACGTCATGGGAGTATTAGCGTAGATATTTTTGAAAGCTGGGAGCACATAAACAATGTTAAATCAGATGATATCGTTTTGACATGCAGTGACTCGCCTTTTTGTCCCACAGGTGAGCGTGTCCATGCAGTTTAATGGAAACTCTGGAGTACAGGTGAGGACGCCCAAAAATGTGGCCGACCTAGCAGCCTATTCAAATCTACGGATGTACGTCAAGCTTCCGCGTCCCAATCGCAGACGCCGCCAAGCTGAACCCTCCAAACCTCAGTTTGTCTTCTATCTCGGCAACAAAGACGTGAGTTAGCCTTCACAAACAAATTGCTAAATGTAATAGTGTGTAATGAAATATAAATATAAACCGTC
Organism: Triplophysa dalaica; assembly: GCF_015846415.1. NCBI lineage: Eukaryota > Metazoa > Chordata > Actinopteri > Cypriniformes > Nemacheilidae > Triplophysa > Triplophysa dalaica. The sequence goes on along the minus strand of NC_079561.1, from coordinate 10,351,216 downwards.
ATGTTTCCATACCGTACGTCTGTAGTCTACTAAAGACTATATGGCAATGAAGCTGGAGGGGACAAATCTGCGCTGGTACTTTAACGTGGGAGGAGATACAGCAGATGTTCTAATGCCAACGAGCGTGAATTGGGATTATTTCAACCAACTAGCCCTGGAGAGGTGAGGAACAAGCTTGCCATCATCTGGAGGTTTTTTAAATCTACTGAGCTTTCTTAAGTCAAAAATATTGACTCTTATTTATTGTGTGTATGCAGGACTCTTCAGTACGGTCAGATGGCTATGGCGACTGATTCAGAAGGCACAAATATAATGATTAAAAGCATGGTAGCTGGTGGAGAAAATGGACTACTCAATTTACCAGCCGAGGAGACCGTGTTTTATGTCGGCGGTTACCCCAGCACATTTCAAGTAAGTTATGAATTGATTTTCAGTAGATACTTTCAGCACTTTCAGCAGATTCAGTAGATTTCTTCTCAATTGTGTTGTTATGAACATTTGTGATGAAAAAACTTCAACATTTAAACCAACTGATGTCAAACCATTAAAACTAGAGCTATGTCTGGAGACCAGTATAGTAACGTTCGCTCATATAAGCAATAAAGTTAGATTTGCACTTATGTTTTTTTCTCCTCTCTGACACACGTGCAGCCTCCAATGGGTTTAAACGCGTCATCCACAAGCTTTTTCCAAGGATGCATTGAGCTTCTGAGTCTGAATGAAGAGCTCATCAGTCTCTATAACTTTGAGGAAGCATTTCAGATGAACACCACAACTGACCTGCCATGTTCAAGGTGAGAGAGGGAAAACCCTGTTTTAAATCATAAGACCTGCATGAAGTAATCTATGGTATCCCTTATGTGTTCTTTTTAATTTTGTTCAAATATTTCCTAGTCAGCATTCAATATATTAAATGGCCTCCAGTTTATGTTCTGTGTTAGTAATTAATAGTAACTTGAACTAATTTCCAAATAACAACAAGTTTGTCTAGAAACCAAGACATGCATCATTTGTGGTGTCTCATTATCTTGCTTAACCCACAGTGTGTGTGACAGGGCTTGTTATAATTACTTCCATATATTAAAACAGGAAGAGGCCTGTAAACACACCGGAATGGGTGGTTGACGGTGTGTATTTTGATGGTTCGGGTTATGTTGAAGTTGAGTTCAACACTCAGAAAGCCGATCGGATGTTCGAGCAGTATGTCAAACTCATCTCGCAGGATGGAATTCTACTGTTGTTCCACAGAGGGGTGAGCCAACGACCAACATTACTCACATTATTACTGACATTTCGAAATACAGTGCAGTGTGATCATGTGTTTTGTTCCTGTGAATTTCGTCTCAGGATAAATTTGTGTGCGTGGCCATGCATGAAGGTCTTCTTAAGGTCTTCCACAATGTTGAGGGAACAATAACAAATAACACTGATGATTTGTCTAAAAAAGCCATTGCTGACGCTCAGTCGAAGTTTGTAAGTCACATTCTTATACATTTCGGACAAAAAATAAACATTTAAAAGTTGTGTTATAAAGTATAATAAAAAATATTATATTTGTATAAAATTACATATCGTTATCAAACAACATTTTAATCAGGGTCTGACGAAATGAATGGTATTATGAATAGCATGTCATTGTGTTTTGTAGCTGGATGTTATCTTTCGACTCGGCAGCGATGAAATGTGGGTGAGGATAGACCGTCAGAGGGTCTACACCCTTTCAAGCAAAGAACTTCAATTCACAGATAGCTACTTCCTGGGTGGCGTACCCGAGGATCATATGCCTGAGAGGTAACCATGGCAACAGTTCCATTAAGAAGTCATAAGTTGTGTCCCAAATGACAAACTATACACTATTCACTCAACCATCTAGTGTATGATTTTAATAAAAGTAGCATGGTCCCAAATGAATAATAAACGGTTTTATACTAAAGGGAAGTGTGAGCGGTTTCTCAGACGAGGGCAAATGACGTCAATCTCACAACAAAATGCAATTGAATTAAAACTCAATTTATACTTTTTGATTTAAAGAATTACTATTACAATGTCCATAAAATTACACTTCATGCAGTGTGTAATCTTGCAGTCTGCCAAGTTGTGAAGCCAAAAGTGAACGAATAACAAAGTTATTGGCTCGAGAAAAAAGGAGCCAACTCTAAATCAAGCGAACGAGTCATCTGTCATTCTAGTTTCAGTTTCGGGTCAGATTTGCGTCACTCGGTTTAATGCACGCCTACGTTCCATTTGCGACACTGCACGCAGTAGACCAATCATAGCAGACTAGACCATCTGACCAATCAGATCAGAGTAGGCTGACAGAAAGGAGGGGATTAGACATGAATCGCAGAAAGAATCATTTGAGAGTTTGAATCATCATCAGTCAAGAAGTACGGTAATAATAACTGCCTATTATGTAATGTTGCAAGTACACTATCCCGCTTATCACACGGCTACTTGCCACATGAGAAAAAAACTGGACATGAAATGTGAATTTTAAATATTTTATTAGCTCATTTTTACTGTTTTTTATAATTTGTAAATATAATGTCATATACTGTATATTATTAAAGGATATATTTATATTTTGTTGTCAAAAAAAACTGTCAAAATGATTTGCTGCATCCGGGCTACTGTGTGTTATTAGTTTTGAGAGGTTGTTATCTGGGAATGGAGAACCTGCAAATGTCGCGACTCGCCAATCAGAATCAAGCGTTCCAACGAGTCGTGTAATAATAGAAATAGCAGTGTCTGATAGCTCCGTCTCCCTTACGCTACGTAAGCAAAACTGTGACCGCTGAGTGTGTGGTTCCACACGTTTTTTTTCGGTTGAATGTTTGCATCATTTGGGTACATATAGTGCACTTCTTTTTTGAGAAATTTTCATGTGAACACAAGACTCACACGATTTTTTAAACTACAAAATTGTGTAGAATAGTGCATAAGTGCGCGATTTGGGACGCACGTATATTCAGGGACTGCTGATTAAGCTGTTTGTGTTAAAACTCTGTTTGTGTCATTGCAGTCTGAAGAGTGTGTTTCCTAAGCGTGGCTCCATAAAGGGCTGCATGAGATACATCAAGTCCATGAGGAGCTTCGTTCAGATAAAGACCATGAAGAGTATAGGAATCAGCTACGGTTGTCCTGACGATCTCCTGGTGAGAATACACTTCCAAAAACCTCAATATCTTCTCACAGCTCCTCTTTTGGTTTGGCAATGCATGCATGGAACAACATACACATTGCGGAGAAATATACATGTCTTATCATTTTCTTACCCTCTTGTACATTACTCATTTTCTTAATTTGAAATGTGATGTCTTTAAATGGGACCTGACATGTTAAACCATAGTAAATAATGAGACCACGCTTTTGGCGCTTTTTTTAAAATACAGCTCAGTTTTGGAAGGTTTACCTAGTACTTTTTTTTTTAGTACAACCTCGGTTGAGGTTCCAAGTGTACTGTACAGATACCAAAATGTGACGTGTTTAGTCACAGATCACTGGCTGGACAGAGAGAATCTTTACCAGCGTCATTGGATTTGCAACACGTGAATACGGATTTTATATCGCCATTTAGTTTTATGCGTTGTGACACTAAAATAGAGATCGAGACCCTTAACCCAATGCTAATTGTTACTTTAGCTTACCCTTGTATGCCGTCGTAAACCAAATGATCGCTGTCTGCTCTTTTCTTTAAGATTTCTCAAACTCTTTGGTATTTTAGTGCTATTTTGTTGTGCTGCCATCCGCTATCGATATGCTCCATTACTCCTGTGTTATGCGTGTGTTTGTCGCGTTCACTATGGCAGTAAAGGCGGCGCAACAATGACAATACGTTTATAATCCCCACCCACATTGAAGCACTGCTAAACTGCCGTGGAAAAGAAAAGTGAGCCAAAGTGAAATGAACTGAGCCGTGTCGTACTAAACCTGACGGTACCATGCAGTGGAAAAGCGCCAAAATTTTGACTCTTTGGTGCTAATGCATGTTGGCTATGATTTTTATTTCTGCACAAATGATAACTGGGACTCTCAATACATTTAAATCCGCGGTGAATGCATAGTTGTTTTGTAAGAAAATAAAAAGTCACAAACTACGATTTAAAGAAACATTTGTGTGCGTGTCTATGTGTGCATCAGGTTACCCGTGAAGCCCATTTCGCTGGTGAAGGTTATCTGGGCTTAAATCTGGACAATGTCCCAGATGTCTCAGACAACTTCTACGCTGGTATCGGCTTCAGAACAGATCAGCAGAACGGCCTCATGTTCTACCATCAAGGCCAGGTACAAACTCACAATTACAAAAACTTTATTAAATGATACTTGAAGTATAATGAGTATTTATGATGCACTTTTGTGATTTCTGTTTGAATTGTGTGTTTGTGTGTTTTCTTCAGAGCGCTGTGTGTCAGGTGATCTTAGAGAACGGTCGTATAGTGATCAGTGCTGGTGAAAATGAGGTCAGGTCACAGAAGACATACAATGATGACAACAGTCACTATGTGGCTTTCTACAGCAACACAACTGGGTGTGTTGATGCTGTTTGTTTCTAAATGTTTAGCGTAGTAATTCTAAATTTAACCATCATTTTAATTTTGTTAGTAATGACTTGAACAAGCATGTAAAAAAAAAGTATGACTTGCTATTGCTAGTACACACTTTTCACAACGGTGGAGAAAAAATTAAATTAAATTAAATTGAATTGAATTGAGTGAAGTTGACTTAAGTGAAGTTAAATCAAATCAAATCAAATAAATGAATGAACAATTACATTCAAATTAATTTAAAAGCAGTATCATGCTTTTTTTAGCTCTAAGAATTAAATCATTTATGAAGTTTGTTTACAGTTTTGTGACATGCATTGCTTCGTTTAGGTTGTACATCTATATAGACGATATGCGTGAGCTTGGAGAAGAAACTGGCACTAAGGTCACCAGCAGGGCGGCGCTGAAATATGCTACTTATGTGGGTGGCACACCTGAATCAAACGGTCTCACCGGCTGCATCAGCAACTTCTTCATCCAGACGTAAGTGATGACATCACAAAATCAGCAAGAAAATGTGGGTTGTTGCTAAAAGTGCTAAAATAATAATGAATTAACTTAATGTACTTAATGAGCTGAATGACGAGTGAGGACGACTCTCTGTTGTCTGTTTGTGTTGTAGACTTACTGAAATGCAGAACGTTGTGGATCTGATAAAAGCTCAAGAGGGACGCAGATACACTTTTGACTGTCCAGCTGCATCACAGCCACTGGAGATACTGGATTCACCACGGAAGAAGAATCCAAAGGTACTGTCCTACACTTTGAGAAATTGAAAGCAAAAATTAGTTTACTTGAATGAATATAGATATATTGTTATATTTATAATGTCTGAATGTATTATGTGTGTGATTAAACAGGTTAAAGGAGTTTCTAGAAGTCATATGCCACATGTGTCGTCCTGTACGGGTGAGATGCCCATACAGGAAGGCAACGCCCTCCACTTCAGTGGCTCCTCACACAGCCACCTGCGCTTTGATGAACTCCCTCCAGCATTTAGCCAAACGTGAGTGTTACAGTTCCTGTTAAAATTGCTTTAAAGATGAAAAAAATCGTAAGTGTCCATAATCTGAATGATCTTGACGTCAGATTTCAGTTTTATCTTTCCTATTTCAAACTGATTTCACTTTCTCTGATATTTATTCTAAAACTATTGTGCCGTTTCTGTGTCACGCAGGCCACACGTGTCTCTTGGCATACGTGTGAACTCTTCGAGCGGTTTGATCTTCCACGTGGCGGGAGGGAGGAACCAGAGAACCATGATGCTGTCTGTGTTTGACGGTCATCTGATGCTGCTGGTCAACGGCGGAAAGAGAAAGACCACCATACGCAGCAGAAAGAAATACAGTGACGCCCTTTGGCACACGGTTCGTGCGTGATGGGGTTTTTGCAAACATTTTATTTTTCCAGGCCACTCATTTTTACAATGAATTTTGCAGGTGTTTGTCAAAGTGGAAGGGGACCGGGCCTCTCTGACTGTGGACGGCATCGACGTTCAGAGCAAGAGAGCATCATCAGGTGGAGGGAGAAACGTGTTTGGAGCTCCGCTTTACATCGGAGGACTTCCATCAAACCACAGTGCAGCTACGGTAAACACGGTTTTAGGGACACTACGCTGTACGTTTCAAAACCTAGGGAGCTGTCTATCTAGGCACCCTCCTAACAATAATGATTCCGGTGGAATCGTTTAAAGCTGCAGTCTGTAACTTTTGCTCTCTATCGCCATCTCTGTTTGAAACGTAGAATTGCAGGTTACTTTACCTGCTTATCTTCACCTGGGTTGAAGTTAAAGGATGTCAAACTGACATTTTCATTTAAAACTAACACAGATTTTCACACATATAATAGCTCAACTGATTTTTGTAAAGTTATAGATAGCATATTTTTATTACAGATTACATCTTTTTTATTATTTTTTAAATATTATATTTCTAATAATACTCATATTTATTTCATTATTTGTAAGTAATAATAATTACTTATAAATAATAATATTAAATTATGTTTTTTCATTTCTCTTTTTTATTATGGCGTGCCGTTATCCAACATGCCTAATAATGAAAATGCAGCTTTGCTAGATTCCAATAATGTTATAGAAATATAATAGAAATTATTTTTAGCTAATTAAGTCGATTTTTTTGTTTTAATCATTTTTTGCAACACATTCTGGGTTTACATACAGGCATTTAGGCTTTAATCCAAACCCATTTATGAAAGTAAGGAAATCCAAAAAAGCATTTCATCCCAAGGAAGCAATAATATGATTTGCAAAGATACAGCATTTCAACACTTGATAAAGATGTATGTAATGCTGTCTTAGCAAGGTTTTGTATCACAAAGTTCTTCAATGTAAGCATCAGTAGCTCTTGTACCTTAAAAAACTGTTTGGATTGGCAGCTCACTTAGGTTTTGGAATAAAGTTTATCCTTATTTGGAAAGATTTACAAGCTCAAAGAGTTTTTGTGGGCAAGCTTATGTAAAATATGTCTGCTGATGTTTCTTGCAGCCTGGTTTCATTGGCTGTGTGAGGGATGTGAAACTGAATGAGGTGGAGTTACAGAGCCCGTCTCACAGTGTAGGGGTGATACCCTGTTTCCAGCAACCCGCTCAGCAGCCCGCTGTTTACTTCTCCAGTCAAGGAGGATATCTGACCATCGGTGAGTCACCTGCCATTTACTCCGCTGACTTCACTTCATTTAACACTGACATTAAAGTAGAGATGTACTGTTAGGATTATTTATGTAAAACACATGAAATCTCTTTATGTTCACGATAGAAGAGTCACTGGTGCTGGATCGGGACCTGGAGGTCCTTTTGGAGGTTCGGACAGTTTCTGACTCTGGACTCCTGCTGCACGCTGGTGCCAAGAAGAGTCAACAGCTGAGTCTCTACCTCAATCAGGGCCAGGTGATGATTTCAGACACATACATACAACAGTAGAGAGAGCAGAGTTAAACGAGATTTATAAATATAATGTATAATAGAATTATCTGATAGCAAAGATTGTTTATCATTCATGGTATGAGGGATGGGACTCAGTTTTTGTTTGTCGATTGGCCCATACCCCATACCCCGTTTCCCAACTCTCGATTTCTCACACATACAGGTGACAGTGTTGGTGAACATTGGAAGTGGAGAGTTTTCAGTAAGTCTCACACCAGAGTCGTCGATCTGTGATGGACTTTGGCACAGTATTGCGAGTGAGTAGTGATCTTCCATATTATCTATGTAAAAGATGAAAAGCGGTCTTGTTTCGCCGTAACGTTTATTTGGTTTTAATTTCCGGCTTACAATACTTTATCGCATTTATTATTGTATTTATTTGACTGAGACAAACATTGAGAATCCTAATGGTCTACTATAAACAAAATCTGTCCTGTAGCATTACATCAGAAGTGTTTGATAAAATCTCTCACTATGATTATTTTGTGTGTATTTTAGTTGTGAAGAAGAGCAATGTAATCCAGTTACATGTGGATGCAGCGAGCGAACATGGAGTGGGTCCCAAACAGCACGTTTCTAACGGAGGCAAAGAGACCGTCTACTTGGGTAGCGTCCCAGGTATGACCCCCCAGCCGTTAAATCAGCTAATGTCATCACATGCACCATATGTCCACAAACAAAAATGAAATAAAATGTTTCATCTTCAGATACCATCAAGGTTCCAGGTCTCCCGTCGGATCTTTCTTCATTCCACGGTTGTGTGAGGAAAGCTGAACTGAATCACCGGCCTGCCAAGCTCTCAAAACCCCTCTCGCTGTTTGGAGCCGTGGGGACTCAGGGCTGCCCTCTCTTATAGTTACCCATAAAAACACACTGACAATATCACATCATCAGGTGGTGGGTTTAATTTAAACAACTGCGAAGATATTTATATGTTCATGACACCATGTGGGTTTTTTTTAATCAGGCACTGTAAGTGCAGAGAAGACACTAATAAAGTATACATGTTGTACGCTGTAAGCAGGGCTGGTTTTGCTGGCAGAGATCTGAATTCGTATTGTTAAATAATACATTCCATTGATGTTATAAATATGGACCCGTTGACATTAACTGTGACCACTCACCATGAAATGGGTTTTTATGGTTCTTTATAAACACTGGAGGTCAATTTACTTTGGATATAAACAAACAGTCTGTGAGATACCTCATTTATTTTAAAATTACCTATTGTATTATCTAAAAACTCTATTTTTGTCACATGATATTTTGTCTGATTCCCTTGAACTATAGCTGTTTGTATTGGCAATAAAAAATTCCCTGAAACCTTTACAGAACTTTGATTAAATTTTCATCACACAGACAGAAATGTCATTATCAGTTATTTAATATTGTGATTTTAGACATACAAAACACTAATTGTATCTGATTACAGGCAAACATTTCATACTACAATGTTAGTGACGATTAATATCGTAGCGAAGGTCTTCTGGAAGGTGATTTTAATCTAAACTCATGTCCTCATCATCATCCTTTTTGTCTTTTGAATCCCCATTATCATCTGTTTTCGTATCACTGCCCTCCATTGCCTTGGCAAACGCCTCCACATCTACACATCAGAAGGAAAAGACATGATAAACATCTAAGATCAGAATTTCTTGAAGTTTGTGGGGCTGCTGATATTCTGGTGTGATGTGCTATTTTCAATCTGCAATTGTTTATTCTTTTATAAATATTAGGGCTGCGAGATTTATTAAAGTTATTTAAATAACACAAAATGGTTTTAACAAGCTGCTGAATGATTTTAATTCACTAAAAACTAAATATTTGTTCTGCTAAAAACAAATCAAAATATACACTTTTCACAGTGTAATTGTAAAAGGTTGAACTTAAAGGAAGAGTTCAAAAATGAAAATTCTCTCTTCATTTACTCACCCTCACGTTATTACAAATATTGATACATTTCTTTGTTCTGATGAACACAAAAGATATTTTGAAGAATGTGGGAAAGCCAGTTCGGGGCACCTTTTTTCCTACTATAGTAGTGGAAGGTTGCCAAGAACTGTTTGGTATCAAGCATTCTTCCAAATTTCTCTGTGATCATCAGAACAAAGACATTTATTCAGTTTGGGATCGGGATGTAACGATTCACCATGAAACAGTTGACAATCGATTATAATATGTGACGATTCAAGCCGGATGGGATGTTCGCAATACGTGTTTTGAACAGCAGGGAACAAAACGTGGACATGCAAAAATTTCTTAATTGTTAAAAATCCAAGACAAGCATATAGGAAAGTCTTAATGTATACGAACTAAGGAAACTTTTGTTTTAGTCGTTTTTTTTTTTTTGACTTTTTATTGCAGTTTAGTTTTGTAATTTGACATCAAATTAATTTTACCAAGAAATGCGCAGCATTTGAAAAATAATAAAAGGGCACAAATGTCAATTTAATTTTGTAAAAACAAACAGTGAAACTTTGAAATAAACCGTATCGTGAATTGCATCGGGAGCTGAATGAATCATTACATTCATAGTTTTGGAACAACTTGAGGGTGAGTAAATGATGACAGAACTTTTATTTTTGGATGAACTGTTCCTTTAAGACCTGGCTGAAAGTCCATGAAAAGATTTCAAGTTTACCTCCTTTATTAGCAGCGTCCACCGCTTCAGACGGCAGCCCAAACTGATTCATGAGAGGACCGAGCTGCCCAGAGGCCAGTGCACTGCTGAACATACTCATTGACTGCACACACAAACAGGAAATTTGTCAGAGACCACAACACATGTAAGAGTTTCTCAGGAGTTTATGAAGGATTTGTGTCAGGATTGCTGTGTTCGAAAAGCATCGCGTGTGTATATTTTACCTGTTGAAACTGTGGAGAGGTCAGCGTGTTCTGGATCTCTTCTGCACTCTGTGGCAGTGACTCTCCTGAGGGGAGGTACGGCAACAGTCTCTGCTGGACTTCAGAATTGGCCAGAATAGGAGCCATGACATCAGGAGTCAACACGCTCGCCAGGTCCACTACAAAGAGAAGGACAGAGATACAAGATATAACCTAAGATTGAACGTAACAGAAGGAGGACATAAGTTAGCATTAGCATGAAGAAGTCTTTTAAAATCATTGATGGTGTGATATCTCTGTCTAGGGATTAAGATTTTAACGGTATTACTACTATTATATACTGGGTTTCGGTACCCATCCCTATCCCTCACCTCCTTGACCCTCGGCACCAATGGCCGGCACATTCATGGTGGCTAGAATGCTCTGGAGGTCACTCAGCTGGATGGGCTGTGTGCTTGAAGAGGCAGCTGCAGGGATGGAGGGAGTCTGGGCCGCAGGGGTGGTGGGGGTCACCGTAGGAGAGCCGGTGGAGGTAGCAGCAGGGGTTACCGGTGTGGTGGGTGCTTGAGTGGAGCTAATCCGAGCAGCAGATCCAGAAGAGGGAGTGGCGGCTGCTGATTGGCTACGAGAGCTGAGGAGGTTTTTTTAAAAAAGGTTCACATGAAATCTTTACAGCATGTCATTATAGTGACATCACATGGTCATTGATAGACAAAACAAACCTAGAGGTGGAGCTGCTGGTAGCAGGACCTCCGCTGCCTAACAGGCTAGCCAGACCTGGACCGGCCAGAGCACCAAGCCCCCCTACAACACACAACAGCGTTTTTTTTACATTTCATATTTTTAAGGTGCTCTTGATGTTTTGAGCTGGTCAATATAGTTGTCTCGAACTTGTCTGATGTAAAGCCACAACACATCAGACATTGTAAAAAAAATTTTATTTTGAACTGTCAGTTTTAACAAATTGACTACATCCATAAATAATCATTTTTATGTCTTTTTCCCCGTGAACCAGGAGTTGCAATCGTTATTACTTCCGTTATTTTGACGCATTTCAGAGTGAAATGGAATTTTGAATGAGAAAAAAGTGGGCGTGGCTTTCTAGTGATTTGATTTGATGTATAAAACAGCATATGCATTTAGAAATGGAACTGGCAGCAGACTGACAGCTGAAGGGGAGGAGTTAACGGATGCTCCGCCCAAGCCATCAAACATACTTAGTCATCTAAGATGAATAGTCATTACAGGACAGAAGTGCATTTTCAGATTTTAATTGAAGATTATGAGGGCACACGCATTTAAAAAAAGAGAATGACACAATATTTCACCAAAAAAATAGGTATTGTAAAAAAAATTCAATGGGACTTTAAGTCGACATAAAAAATTCAAACAACATTTATTTGAGTTCTATAATTCAGGGAAAACACATAAATATGAAGATATAAAATAGTGAGAATGCTGATATATTTGTTGCACAGTCATTCTATATTTTTTCTTTTCGCAAATCATGAGCACTGGATCTCAAAAATAACTCACCGAGTCCACCCAGTCCTGTTGGTCCAATAAGCTGCATAAGTTGGTTGTGGCTCATATTGCCCAAGAGATTTTGCAGGCCACCTTCTATTAAAAATGAATATTGTGAGTAATAGGATAATAAAGTGTGCTGGCTAATTTGATGAATATTTTTCTTAAATAACTCACCGCCAAGCGCAGACAGCTCATGACTGCTACCCCCTCCACTACCCAGAGCACCTGGAATAGGTGGGTTATTCAGGTACTCGTTAGCCTTACGACAGTATTCCTCATCTTTGTCTGTTTTGGGCTCCTTCAAAGTGAGGGAGACAGCAATGTAATTCAAATCTTACATTCTGAAGCAATTCCGAATGTTGAATGACAGCGATGACTAAAGCTCCACAATAGGGCTGAAACGATTAGTCGACATTGTCGACAACGTCGACAATAAAAAATTGTTGACAAATATTCTTGTTGTCGAGTAGTCGTTTGATTACGTGACTTAATTTAAGGGCCTGCAATATCACAATTTGACCGCTACGGCACTGTAGTGTAATGCAGCCTTCCCGAATGCTATCGCAGTAGAAGGACACGCAGCGAGAATTATGGCAGAATACAAACGAATGCGAACAAGTAAAGTGTGGGAAAGATTTACCAAATTGAAAACAAAAAAATGCGGTTGTGTGCAATGCATGCAAGACGGAACTTGCCTTTCACGGCAGCACAACCTGCATGTTCCAGCATTTCGAAAGGAAACATCCTGGAGCAGGAGAGTGGTTACTGTTCTCCATCAAGAGCTTACTAACTAACTTAGCGGTAAATCTTTTTATGAGAGAATGCAATAATAATAGCAATGACAATAACAACAATAATCATATAATTACAGTTATGTTATTATTTGTTTTGCAAAGTAAAAAGCTTTGATCGAGTTTAAATGTCAAGCCTGTTTTGATTATTATAACACCATTAGGTAATACATGAGAGGAAAATGATTATAAGAGAGGGACGTTTAGTGATAGGAGTCTTATATCTTGCCTTTATTTTTTAAATATTTTCTCTTTTTCATTAACTCTTTCACCGACATTGATGATTTATCTCATCATTTAAAAAAAAAAGGGTTCCCCGCCAAACGAGTTATTACGTCAATCATTGTTTATACTGTTGTACAGCAGGTGGCGCTGTTACACACCTTTGGGAAAAAGTACAGAATCCCTGAACCTAGAATGTATATTTCTTATCGTTTTTTTTATTATCTCAAAATTATCTTTCAATCAAAGTGATGCATTTTTGAAGAAACCTACCCACATCTAAGAAGTGATAAAAAAAGAACAAATCCAGATTGAAGAATACGGTTTAAAAGCAAAGACTCTGTCCTTTCATTGGACATATTGTTTGTCCATATATTCTTTACAGAAAATGTACTGTGACCCATTAAAGTTTGGTGAAAATGTTAAAAAAAGCAACTTTTTTTAAAGAAAGGCTGACTGGGAAAGAGTTAAACTGAACTGTTGTCATAGAAATGCTGCTTAATGCTTCTGTCAAGAGATTTGTTTACATTTAAAAAAAAAAAGTTTGTAGAGAGTATTTGTGTGATTCGAGTCGGACAGAATCAGCAAACTTAAAGAGAGTAACCAGTTGGTTCAAGTTCATTAAAACAAATTTCAAAAGCTGAATTGATTTTATTCATTACGTTACTTATATTTAACTCAATGTTTTAACTAGTTGCAAAAGCTGAATAATCATTAAAAACGTACCGATTAGTCATTGAAATAATAGCAGATTAGTCGATTAATCGGTCAAATAATCGTTTGTTGCAGCCCTACTCCACAACACACATAACTCACCTGCATCCAAAAGAAGAGCCTTTTAGATCCAGCCTTGAACTTCAACACAAAAACACGTCCAGTAGTGCACTGGCTCACTTTCTTAAACTCGCAGTCGTCTGGAAATATGATCAGATCCTGAAAAAAAAACAGCAGGATCGTAAGTCTAATGGTGCAAACCAAAAGTTGATCAGACCAAGCGGATCTGGAGTATTCAGAATGTCATCTCCACTCACATCCTCCACGTTTCCGGAGGTTCTGTCTTTCCAGCAGAAGTGGATGAGCGAGTCATCTGTCTGCTGGATGTAGACGGTGCCCTTGCGCTTATCTGGGGTCACAGTGCTGCCCTTCAGCGTCATTTTACCGGCCCGAAACTCAACCAGATATTTACTGGATGAGCTGCGGGAGCCGGACACCAGACTGGGAAACAGAGCTCCAGATGACATCTTCACTCCTGGACAGACAGAATCATACAGAACCTTATTGCCAAGTGTGCTTGCACGTACAGAAAAATCTATTTGCTACTTTTGTATAAAATTGTATAATACCATGAATGTATAAAGAGTAAAATAAAATATTTTAACAAATATAAAGTAACAGAGCATTCTGTGAACGTATATAGATTAAAAGACAAAAAAAACTAAATAAATACACAAGACACAACAGAAACATAGTAAAAGTACATATATTATATTGATAGAACAGAAATAAACTAGGTATAGAAATAAAAAGAAACAGAAATAGACGGAGAATATAAATATAATAGACATAAAATATCGAAATGATGAGAAGTTACATAGAATAGAAATATGCAAACCAAGAGTCAATAAAGATTGAGATGCTGCTCCGTCATTTTGAACAACGTGAACGCGCAGCAGTTACACAGCAAAATTTTGTTAGCACTTCAGCTAGCTATAGATCGAACTGGTTCATATTTGTACAAAATAACTAACACATATTATCCGACTGTATCATATCATCAAAGCTTTCACAATGTCACACACCGGGCTGAATATGCGAACATATATTTACACTAACGTTACTTAGCTTTAAAAACAGTCTATTAGCATTAGCTGCCGTTAAACAGCTCCAGCTCAAAGATGACTGTGTATTTATGTGCACGTGTATATTTCAATTATACATGTCCCGTATGTATCAAATATTGTTATAAAGGTGAATCATACCGGTGGTAAAGTTTACTCTTGCGTAGAATTTTGCAGCAAATATAAGACTCGATGGACGTGAACTGGACACAGACGCAAACACTCTAGTGAAAAGCGGCAAATAACTTCCGGTATCCGCCCAACCATGTTCCTATTGGTCATTTTCAGAGCAGTATTTTATTGGTCGAATTATATGTCGTTCTTGGCTAGCAGCATCTGTTGTGTCAAGTCGTTGCGTAGTAAGAGCAATGTATGACATCACAATACTGCGAGACCGATTGAAAAGCAAGCACAGCCCTTAATGTATTTATATAACTTTAAACTTATTCCCCCCATGCAAAATTTCAATTTTTATTTACTTTACTTTGTGTATCCCCGGTTACATTATATGTATTGCTCATTGTTATTTAATAAAGAAACCAAGCGTTGCTCTGGGAATGTCAACAAAGTTTTTACCAAAGGTTTTTAGTATCAGCAGCACAGATATTAACATTTGGTTGTTAAAATATCATCTCTTTTTAGTTTTTAAAGCATTTGTTTTATTTTTTATTTCATGATTTTTCAAAGTCAGTTATGCCATTTTCAGGATTGTGACATCCATGATGATAAGAATATTCCTCATAAATGGGTACATAGGAATTAAAATAAACAAACTTTTTTTTTTGTTCTGTGAAGAGACATCCCTTCAACATTTGTTGGGTATAATTACTTCAGCTTTTTGCAGTATAATTAACAGAAATCCTACAAAGTGTCCTTTTTTGTCACACCCATAAGGCATTTAGTTTATTTCCCAGTTTAAAATAGAAAACATTCCCATAGACTGATATTTTTCTGATGTTTAAACTCTATCAACAAGGGTTCAGTAAAATATAAACAAATGGTTTAATATATTGGTAACAAATACATTCGATGAGCGTTTTTGTCACATCCGTAACGGTGGAATTGCCCACATGCTCTTTTTTTAAAGTAATAAAACACAGAGATCTTAATAAATGCAAAAAACATTTATTTCAAAAGGTTTTAAATATTCAGACAAAAATTATAGTATAATTAGTATAATTTCTCTTCAAAATTTAATCCCATCAATTCTAACGTGATTTTTTAGTAAAATTACCATTCGACACGGTTTAAAACATTTAAATACTACAAAAATAAATCATTACACAAAACAAGGAGCTGCTTGCTCTACATGAATATACGAATATATCTATGGAACATACAGACAATAAAGATACGACAAAAAGCGAAATGAGAGACAAAAGACTGCGTAAAAATAAAATCTATATTTTAATTGTAGAACATTAGTTTTATAGCGGATACACATAAAACGAAAATTATCAAATACACATAAAACATGATACAAAAAGGACACAAACCAAGTAGTGTAAATGTTGACTGTAGGAAACAAATGGTGATTAGTTTTTTTTACATTATTTTGATACTCACTCAGACAAGGGAAAAAGTTTGAAAAATAAAATAAAATGTCTAACATACTTAAGTTTTAAAAATACCCTTAACATTAAGCAGGGACTAGTCACGACAATTTGAGAGTAAGTGACGGAGATGTTTCTAAAGTCAGGCACTGTGGAAAAGAAAACACATCTGTGTGACAACAACTGCTGGAGAGTCACTATACATCAAACCCTGCTCATCAGAGTTTGTTTCATCTACACATTACACATCTGAATGAAATAATAAAAAATTTGTAGTCTGAAAAGGAATGTTATTAGATTGTAAAAGATCTTTCAAAGCAAAGACAGCAGATAAGGAGCCGAACATAGATAGGCAAACCGAACTACTTACAGAATTGCATACTTTACAGTAACTGTACTTTACAGCTGCCATTCTTTACATTTCATGTTTATGAAGCCTGAACTATTCAAACACGTATGAGGGATTTCAGCTGTGTAATAAACTGCATAGATTTTATGTTCTTAAACATTTGTACACAAGTACACTGTGATTTAGGAATGTGAAAATAGGTGCAAATGCGACTCTACATATAACAACCTGGACAGTGTTTGAGCAACAACAACGACAAATACATCATACGGTGCGAAACAAGAAAAGGTGCATTTTGTCAATAAACTGTGTTTTGTGATCATTTGTTAATTATTAAACAACCGATAAATGGCAATACAAACAGCTCAGAAAAGTCTCTATTTGGGCAATGGGTGCATAAGCACACAGTGGAAGGAAGCAATGAAAGCGAGCAAGCTATTTTTAAAATGCTTTACGATAATTTATTAATGATGAAGGTACTTTTCGTTCAATTTTGAGGTCTGACATTTGAAAAGCCAAACACTGTACCAATTAAAACAAAATCTATAACTTTTTACACAAATCGCCATATCTTACGCATAGATCACCTGGATCACCTTCACGCTCTCTCTTACTCTCTACAGCTGGGCAGAAGTTGTTCTTAGCTCAGTGCTAGCAAAGCTCAACAAATCTGGATTAAGTTGATTTATATTAGTGTTATGGCCAAAGAAGTTTAGTTATCTGTAGCACTGCTTAACACTGCTATGGAAAAAGTAGCTGAGACTTTTTACATTCAGAAACGACTCCTACATTCTCTCGCCCTCTTATGCTACTTTCCTCTTCTGATAAACCTACAGGGTTCATGAATAAATATTCTTCTAGAAGTCAAACGTTGTGTCATTACAATTGTGTGTCATCTAATCACCTCTCTCTCTTTCCTTCCCAGAAAACGAACAACCCAACCAATTAAAAGAGCAAAGACATAAATGAACTGATTATGGAAAAAACCCATGATCCTCTGGTGCAACCGAGAACAGTATGAATTTTGGTGAGCAGGTGCTGAGCAAAATGAGATGAGCGCTTAGGGTGAACTATCCCTTTAATATGCTGTTTAGGTAGAGAAGGATGCTGTAGTTTAGGAGAGAAAGGAAGGTGGTCGCCTAAGCTTGTCATCAGTAGATATCATTACAGTCTGTGTATTTCCTATCAAAATATCCCCCGGTGTAAAGCCAGTCCTGTGATCCTGTGTATAGGTTTGTGCCGGATTGAAACCACCTTCGGACAATAAGAGAAGTAAGAGAGGTTAAAGCAGGACAACTTTTGATTCAGTTTATGTGTGTTACGTTATTTACCTAGTGGGCCACTCGCCACCATCTTTGTCCCGTTCTTTACGAGATGCTCTCTGTTTCTCCTCCAGTCTCTCCTTTGCAGTGCTGGCTTCATCTACAGAAACACATAAAAGTTGTATGAAATCAACTGTTGCTTAATGGTGTTCTCAGGAAGATTTTTTTTCATGCTATTCATCCCAATATTAAACTATTTTAGTTGTTTTAGCTTATTTCAGAATGTTAGCAACTGAGATTTCTGGGGTAGTGAGCTAATGGTATTCAAAGGTGCCCCAGAACTGTTTTGTTTTCCAAAATTCTATAAATATCAGATATGCAAATATATATAAATATATGCAATATTTTTTCTAGTACGGTAATCAATGTTGCCCCAGAAATCTCAGTTGCCAACATTTTTCCAAATATCTTTCTTTGCGTTCAACAGAACAAATACATTAACACAGTTTTTGATCCCTTGAGGATGAGAAATTCATGACTGAATTTTCATTTTTGGGTGGACTATGCCTTTAAGGGACCAAAGGGAAGTTTGTTGACGCCCCCTGGTTTAGAAACACTGGGGTAGACTGACACCTACAGGCCTGGATGAATGATGTTTGGGCAAACTGATGTCTTCTGTGTGTGTATAAAACAGCAGAGGGCAATGTTAGGCAGCTTTAGAGTTGGAAAAAATAATCATTACCCATGTTGCCATTCTCCATGGCTTTGATGTCAGGCCGTAGGCGGCAATCTGTTGGTGCCAGCAATCCCTCCATGCCAGGTTCCATCTCATTGAGTGTCACAGCAAAATTTGTGAAGTTATACATCTAAAAGGGAATGAAGGGACATTATCAGAAATCAGAATATGAATGATACATTTATGTCAAGAGTTGATGTGTGTGTGTGTGTATACCTCTGCTGAATGAGGCGGTCGAGGTGATATTCTCCACAGTAACGTGCTACCAGGAATCACAGCCACAGTCTCTTGCACATCAGGCATCTCATCAGCATCCTCGTTGACAGATCCTTCTGTCTCCTCCTTTATCAACACCGAGACAAACAACCTGGCATTATATACAGTCCAGCCGCTCACTATAGTGAGATAAACCACAGACATGAAAATCCTCTCACATTCACATAAAGTGTGATCAACTAAAAATATACAAACTGAATGAATGACTCTTATAAAATGACACACATTCACAGAAAAAAGGTCTGAAGAATGAGAACACACCCACGTGTGCTGCTCTGGTCATGTCCTCTCGACTCCTACACACTGTACAGTGTACACACATTAGCACATATCTAAGCTACACACGCCAATACAAACAATCCAGACCACTTGAGCACACCATTATTCTCTAAAGCAAGAAAGACATACACTCCATAGCCAAAGGATGTGAACATCCCCTCTAATGGATGGGTTTGGTTACTGAAGTAAAGACCACACTTGCTTCACATACGTACAATGACGTAATGAAGTGCTTCAAGCTTTGTTGCAGCAAACTGAGGCGATGTTTTTCTGCCCCTGTGCACAAAGTGAGGTCCTGAAAAGCTTTACCAATTAGTACCACAGAAATTTCCAGAAAACCAACTCCACCAGACAGGGTTGTGCACATTCTGTTAACCATATAGTGTACAAAACACACTTTTATGAATATAGTCAGGGTAGGATGGTGGCTCTTGTGTAAATTTACCACACAATATGAATTTACTTCCTGCTTCAATTACACCAACTTATTTTTAACTCCTTGCTCTAAACTCAAAGAAGCGATCAGGATTAGCTAAAAACATGTAAGTGAATAAATCTTAGCATTTGAAAGGGTTAAAGCATCACTGGTCAACTATTTGTTAAAGGTATAGTTCACCCAAAAATGAAAATCTTGTCATCATTTACTCTCCCTCAGGTTGTTCAAAAGTCTGCTGAACACAAAGAAATATGTGTGGAAGACTTATTGACTACTAGTAAACATTACATTGGTAGAAAATGGTGGCTCAGAACTATTTGCTTTTCTAAATTCCTCAAAATATCTTCTTAAGTGTTTAGCAAAACAAGGTTATTTATACAGTAATTTTTCATTTTTTGGAAAAACATTCTTTCAAATATATTTCTGTGTTCAGCAGCATAAAGTATTTAAACAGATTTGCAATAACTCGATCGTGAGTTAATGACGACATCATTTTCCTTTTCGGGTCACTCATTCCTTAAAGTGCATGCTGTTTTCTTTCTCACCGGTTTCTGTTTTTTAGTGTCTGTCGTTCCTTTCTTATCGAGTTTACGGTGGGCGTCGTACACCTGTGGGTCAACACTCCACATACACTCTGTCCATTTTCCATAGATCACACAGCGCTTCTTCTTACTGCACATAGATGACAAGCACACAGCAAGAAGATTTTATCATTCATTACAACAAAATCAGATATTTACATTTTAAAGAAATATAAAATAATCAGGAGGGCACAAGACATGGTACTGTTCAGGAATGTGTAGCATGTAGCTGTAAGGCATCCGCTAGCATGTTAGTAGGCAAATATTTAACACTCCCAAAAATTATACAACATATTCTAGTCAAACACACTTTTATCAGAAAACAAAACAATTTTATAAACGACTTGAATAAATGACTGAAATAATATATAATCAAGATTTTCAAGGGGGGTGCTATGACCAAAAACCAAGTATGACTATAATTTTATTTTACAGTAATGATATTTACCACCCATGTGTCGTTTTTGTAACTATATATTACAATTACATTACAGTCCTCTCTTTATATTTCTCCGTTTCATCACATTCAGTGCCACATCAAGCATCTCTCTCAGTCTTACATAACAACTGGCCACGCCCACTTATTTACATATAGCAGTATACAGTGAACAGACAAATCTGTTTTATTCGGCTGCAACAGTATATACCCTTTTAACAGGAAGTGGAGGTCATGTAATTCACATTTTGATACTAAAAGTAGCAATACTTTAGTATAAACACATATTTTCTTTCTAGAATTTTGAATGATGTTAAAGCGCATTATCATCAACTAGCTGAGAATATGAATTATGTATCTATACAGAAACAGTGTCATGTTAGAGAACATGACTGAACATCAGAAAAATGAGGTACCATGAGGTCAAGATGTCATGAACTCACCTCTTGTCCTGAATGTAACCTTCAACTCTGTGCAGCTCTTTCCCAAACAGCCCACAGGGTTTAAAGTTCAGAACACATTTCTCTCCAGTACTAACCCATCAGAGAGCAGACAAACAATAAGCATCAATAAAAAAATAAAAACAGTATAAACATGTGACATTTTTAACTGATCGAGGTCAGTCTACCTGTGATTGACAATTTCTACAGTGCCGTACTGCTCGATCCAAAGTTTACCAAGAATGATATTGTGCACACAGCAGAAAGGATTGGTCCATGTATATGCCTCTTTGTGCCTGTGAAGACACACAAACATGTGAGCAGGCAGTTACCCACAACATGTCGCTCTGATATCAGACGTGGACACTACTGACTAATCAAGGAAAATCTCACCCACACAATTAATAAACCTTTTTTAAAAACAGCAGGTGAGCTGGTTCTTCTAGATTGACAAGTGAAAACCTATCAAGTTCAGCAGGGTTAGATTCAAGGTAGGGCTGGCCGATAAGGCAAAATGTAAACTTGATAGTTTTTTCTATATTGATCGATAACAATATTTATTTCAATATATATTTCATTTATAAAAATGTATTTTAATCTATAATAAAATATGTAAAATAATTATTTTAAATGCAGTTTATTAACAATTTAAACCAGTTCAAATTAAATTAAACCAAGTCATTGATATTAACTAGTTAGACATGTACTGTTGGAACAAAGAGGATATTAGGCCATAAACAACATGCACCAGTTCATTCAGTCTTATTTTGATTTGATAAGTAAAGGGAGTGTTCATTCAATACATTCAACCAATGAAAGGGCTCCGTTACTGCGTACGTTCGACCGCTATTGGCTCAGCACCCGCACACATAAATAACGCTGCAATAATGTCTTGCAGGAGTAGTGGGATTCTTTCAAAATATCTCTCACATAAACTGTAGTACATTTCTTTAGTCATGCAAGCATCTTACAAACAAGGTTCAATCTTTTAATGTGCAAATGAACTCACTTCATTACATCTCAAATCTGTACAGGGCATCGCTGGTGTGTTTCATATGCACCAGCTCATGTTAGCAGATATGTTAACATTGGATATAAAATCGTTTGTGCGTGAGTTTCGAATTAACTCGCTTGCAATTGTGCCTCAAGTTTGTTTTGTTTAACCGGCGAGTGCAAAGGAAAATAAGACGCTTGACAAACCGCGTGATGACAACTCAAGTTAGTTTCACTTTCGTTTCCGCTTCCAGTCATGTTTTCCTCCTCTTGTCGAGGTATCTTTGCCAAGTGCAGTATGAAATGGACTTTGACACGCATGCTAAAAGCTGCAAGATGACTGACTGTTGTTGCGTTTATTTCTGCTGTCTGTTAGACTGGAAGATGAATCCATATCGACTCAAAATGTCGATCGCTTGTCATCGTTATGAAGATAATTCTATCGCGATTCGATATGATGTCATTTATCGGCCCAGCCCTAATTCAAGGTCATGATTGCGGCTTAAAATTGTACAAAGAACAAAAAAAATGTCATTATCAAAATCCACACATGCAATCCAACTCACTTGAATAACTCCAGTGTGATGGTTCCTTTAGGTTCGGCCTCCACGCTCTTGCCCCAGAACTTGAGTTTTGGGTAGATGGAGCCATGAAACACAAAGTCACCCGTCAGACTCTCCGCGTGAAACGCGCTGATGGGCGGATGGTGACTCACCTGTTCTGAGATCAGTCTGAAACCCTGATCATCTCTGCATGAAAGAGCCAAAAACACAGGAAGGAAACGTTGAGGGGAAGTGAAGTTTCATAAAAGAAAGGGAACAGTCAACTAGCAATCTTGTTCTAAGCCAAATTTAACATCCTCAAATCTTATCAGGGTAGTTTTTGGTAAACAGTATGCCGTTGTCTGTACCTTGTAAGTTCGTAGGTCTCTCCTAAAAGGGGGTTAAAAGGTTTGCCAGTTCTGTCCCACTGAGAGGCGACTGCAGACACAGCGAAGGCAGCTACCGCCTTAGGAGAAAAACATGTTTGATTAGGGGTTCAAACAATTGCGCATACAAATGAAAAGGAATGGTGATGCATATGGAGATACCTGCATCCGCTCTATAGAGTCGGACTGCTCGCAGGCTTTTTGGATGAGGTATGTGTGCTCCATATACTCAGAGATTCTCTGTAGAAAGCTCAGAGGCTCATTGAAGACGATGGGCATGGTGATCTTGGAAAGTTCCTAGAGCACATCACCACAAAAACAACCTGAGCAGGACCATTGGCACAACAACTTTAGGCAGAGGTTAATGGGATACTTCACCCAAAAATGAAAATTCAGTCATCATTTACTCACCTTCAAGTTGTTCCAAATCTGTATACATTTTTTTTTTTTGATGAACAACAGAGAAAGATATTTGGAAGAATGCTTATAAACAGACAGATTTTGCCCCCCATTGACTACCATAGTAGGAAAAACTACTTTTTATTTTTTTGTTCTGTTGAACATAAAAGAAGACATTTTGAAAAATGTAAGACAGCAAACAGTTCAGTGGCACTTTTAACTTCCATTGTATTTTTTCCTACTATGGGAGTCAATGGGGGGCAAAATCTGTCTGGTTATAAGCATTATTCTAAATATCTTTCTCAGTGTTCACCAGAACAAAGAAATGTATACAGATTTGGAACAACTGGAAGGCGAGTAAATGATGACAGATTTTTCATTTTGGGGTAAAGTATCACTTTAACACATTCAACATTGTTTCGTCAAAAAAACTCGTCCTTACCAGTCCAATACATTTCTTGAGGATGCTCCATATGCTAAAATCATTTCTGGAGAACATGGGGGCAGGAAGACGCGACCTGATGGGCAAAAGAAGGACATTTTCTTTTAAAAAGCACAAACACATGATTCAAGCCCAAAGTAAACCTTCAGTAATACGTATGTAAAGATTATGCATGAGTTAAAATTCATTGGTAAACAAAGAAAATGTACACAGAGAGACAAAAAGAAAAAGGAGGACATGGATCAGAGCTCTGGAATCTGGCCATACCTGCGTTTCTTGATTCCATTCTCCTGAGGAACCACGCCATTGTTCTTCTGTGCGCCGTCAAACACTACAGCATCTTTAAAACTGCCTTCTGATGTGCCCTCACAAGACTCATCCGAATCCAAGCCTGACACACACAACAAACTAAATGTTACCTTGTTTTCTGTAGTCAATGTTTTATAATAAAAGCAGTTGTCAACTTTCAGAAAATTTGAAATTGATATTAAGATATTATATCGCCTTCCAAAGTTAAAGAATTAACAGTTATCAGCCAAAATTTACCTATCAGTGCATGCCTAAATATTATGATCAATAACTGTATCAACTGACAGCAAGCTCTATTATACATTTAATTGTAATGTATTGTACCAACTAATATGAGCAACTCAGGTGCCTGGTACGATGACCTGCCAAAGTCCTTTTCAACTTGTTTATTTATTATTTATTGTTTGTTTTGGTGTCATTTCATCTCAGCCATGACAGGAGCCATCAGACCGTATGAACACTACATAATTGGAGCCATCAAAAGAGGTAAGCCAACACCGGGCCAGCATCCCGTCTCACGGCCGCTCTGCTATAACAAACACACAGTCAGGGCCAAAGTCAACAGTGTCCAAAACACTCACAATGGAGACCGAATGCTATCGTCCATAAAACACAGCTCTTTAATGCTGCCCGACTTCTGAGTGTTTTCTTGACATCCACTTAAGTGACCGAAGAGACAAACATCTCCACAAACACCACTGAAGGGTCCAAAGTCAGCCAGCAATTGTTAACTGTTGGCCAATCAAAGACCCATGCAAAAATGTAATCCAGAGCTGCCCAAAAATAAAAAAAATCACTATAGCTATTCCAGAGTCTTGATGACTTTCCTGCGGCATGTTAAAAGTTGTCATCCCCTCACCTGTGACGGCATCATAGAACTCGTCCTCGTTGTTCATTGTAGCGAATGGGCTGTCGGCACGGGTTCTCTAGAACATGGTCTCCTCTGCTTTTCTAATCTCCGATTTCCAGTAAATCTATCACCTTCTTAACACATTGATACCTGTGGAGTGAAAAACACAAGATCTTTACCAGAACATCCAATAGGCCTATACACAGTCCCTCAGATACCTGCCATACATGGAAAAAAGTCCCAGGAGTCACCTGTTCGCACCTTACTTCATTCATGCACTCATTCATTTGTCATGTTTCACTGAAACTGGCAGGCTGCTCCCATGGGTGGAGCCATTGTGGGTCTCCACCCATTGGCTGTCACAGATCTGATACAAGAATGAACTTTGGACTCAGTTTGTGTCCAGCGAGGGTAACCTGACAGACAGACTTACGTACCGTGACGTGCAGTACATGGTCCACAGAATGGACTAACCTGGTTCAAGAGAAGACCTTAGGGAATGCTTTTAGCATAATTAAAGTCTTATTAGAAAGCTTTCTGAAATGTTATCTCTTTAGTGAGTTACTACCATTTTGTTCTTCAAGGTCTACCACACACAAAAAACATCCAAAGAATAACCTACCAAAGAAACATATTAGAGTCCTGGGACAATACAGTACAGCACCGTACATTACATTACTCCGGTAATGAAAAACGCCTGATGTTCAGTATGGCAGATCACGGAAGATTTTTAAGAAAGCGATTTAAGCAATACAAACACAACTTATCCAACAAAATTGCAATAAAAATTTATTGGGAGACACAAAGGGCAAATGGGGCTATTTGGTCAGAGAACAGTAAATATCTTTCAAAAAACAGCTTTCCTGTAGTTCAGTGGTAAGAGCATTGCGTTGGTTGTGGGTTCAATCCCAGAGGATTGCAAATACCTATGTAAAATGTATAGGATAAACCAATGTAAGTCGCTTTGGATAAAAGCGTCTGCCAAATGCCTAAATGTAAATGTAAATAAAGCAGATATGCAAAGCAAGTTCCCAACCTGCAGGTATGTTGCATAACTTGATATTACTGTTCAATTATTAACCTTTTCAGGCATTTTCTTAAGAAAATTGCAACAAACTAATCTGCAATTTTATATAAAGAAAATCTCTCAAATAAATGTTTTTGTTAGAATTACCTTGAAATTGTGACAAGGAAAATGTATACACACAGCTGGCACTGTGAACAAACATAAATATTGGAGATATAGTTCACCCAAAAGTTAAACCAATGGTGTCATTTTGTTCAAATCATCTATGAATTTCTCTTCAGATCAAAAAAGAAGATATTTGTCTCAGTAGTTTTGAAACCATTTAAGTCAACAGGGTCCAGTCTTGCTTGGTTATCAACATTCTTCAAAATATCTTTTGTGTTTTGCAGAGGAAATAAGGTCATAAATGATGTAAATAATACAATATTTTTAATTTTTTGGGTTAACTAACATATCTTTACAGATTATGCAATGTATCAGACGATCAAGCTCCGACAGAGGCACCAAGTCATATCTTGGGATGAAAATATTTGATGCTTATGACGTTTTTTTGACCGATAAGCAACCACCTAGCAACCGCACTTTGAAGCCCAACCAGCCAAACCACAAGCAACCTAACATTTTAGTGTCAGGATTTCAATGGGAAAGCAATAAAATGTAGCTGTCCTAACAACACACGTGTTTGGATGAATCAACTCATTGTGTGTTCAGCACAAAATTCACAGCTTTTTAAAACACTTTTGATAAGACCTAATGGGTTTCTGATGACCCAGAACCATGTGACACTTGGTGTTGAGCATTGTATTCCTCAGCGTTAGGTTTCTAATGGGTTTAAAGGGCAAATGTCATGTGTCAAGCCACAAGGACAACTCATCAGAAGCTCAACGAATAAAAACTGCCTAACTGCACCATGGAGGAAATGTCCCCGTCATGGTCATATCAACATTTAACGTTAAACGTTTAAGAACCGCAGGCGGTTTGGTTTCAAAGCAAAAAGGAGATGTTAGAATGCGGGATCTCCTTTTAAACATACAGTACCGACGGTTAATGCCAAAATAAGCAAGGGGTTGAAGAAACAGGCAGGGCCCCCTGAAATCATAGAGAGTTCATGTTTACCTGATCGACTCATTCTGATACATTTTCTCAAATGCACTTTCACCTACTAGGGAAAAAGTCTTCAATCAGTTGAAATGTAAAAACGTCTCCACCCTCCTGAAACAATAAGAAAAGGCGTCCAAGCTGGCAATGTAGAGTCTAAAATTGCAGCTTTATTGTTGTATCAAGTATTTAAAGAATTCAAAATGCCCATCACATGACAACCAGCCATAGAAAGACCAAGGATCTATTCCCAGAAGATATGTTTCTTGCAAATCTCACGCAGGATAGAAGGAGGAGTTGCTGTGTTTAAGGGCATGTTTGCATAAAACAGTGAGAAGGTAAACACAAACACCCACCAGATTCTACATAATGAATCACATACTTCTCTTTTACAAACTTAGTGTTTTGTTCAAACACCTTTGGAATGTCGTCTGTTTGGGAGAGGTGCGATTTAAAGTTAGTAGAATGAATCATCAAGTCAAGGTGATAGGTGTCTAAAACATTCTGGATGATCATTCAGTAAAAACATTCTGGATGATTTACAGTAGGAGTCTTAAATCATGAGAAACACTTTACCAATTTACCAAACAAGTCAACATTCACACAAATAAGTGTCACCCTTCTGGTACGTCCCCTGATACAGCATTCAACAGACATGCCTCAAGCTACACATGACACCAAAGGAGAAGAAATTACACAATAACCGATCACCACCAGTCCATGTTGTAATTGACTTATTGTAGCCCTTTACTTTATATATCAAAATACAGTAATAACAATCAAATTATCTGTATGATAATAAGATAAAGGCATAAGATGTTGGTGAACTTTAACGCCATGACCAACCCGAGTCAACAAGACAATGCAAATAAGTCAAACACTGGGTGAACACACACACCGTTTAATATAAAAACCCTTAAATTCTGACACATTTGCAAAACAAGAAGATCTCAAACAAACTCTTGATGGTTGTAACTATGACAGTCAATAATTTTCTTACTTTTATGACAGAATACGCAGAGATAAAGCACAGCTCAACACACATAGGGGGCGTCACTGCATGTACCCAGCAAGTTCATATTGGTAACATGCTTGTGTTTAAAGCCCCAGGGCTTTTTATTGTGTTAGTTAGCTGTATATTTTGCGTTATTATGGCTTAAATCAAAACAAACCAAGCGCAGTTTGTTTGACTTTTATTGGAATGCACAATAAAAAACATATTTTTTTTATTTTAGTTATCTCGTCATGGAAATAAACTCTTCTCTTGTTAGAGTACGACAAGCGAGAGGATTTTAAATGCATAAAACGCCGATGCTTGCTTTTAATAAGAAAATGGGACGTGAATTGTAAGGAAATGACAGCTGAAGAGCCCTCAAAAAGTCATCGCTGAATTGCACAGAACAGTTCACTCGCACTATATATCCAGAATAATTACATCGATTATAAAACACTTGCGATAAACTCATTAAAACCTCTGGATGCATGCGTTGGTGAATTAGTAATCTATCGTTACCTAGACTGCATCTTAACGAAGTTTCAACGCGCCTGTTCGCTTGGATTTCCCTGTGATCGTAGTGCTGGTCACAGGGTTGTGAAACACAGACAGATCCTTCAACAGATGCTAACAGGCTAACGAACAGCAATAACTTCATTGGCTAAGGCTGAATAGATATTAGTAGGCTGGACATTTGTTGATTTATTGCTTTAATGACTGGTGCGTTTCAGTCCCAAGTGTAAGATTTTAAAGAAGGAGAGCCTCGTTACCTGCGCTGATTTCTGGATTTGGCTTCTGTCTTATAGGGATGCTGTTGGTTACTAACTGCTGTTGATGCTGCTGAGCGCAGACACACAGCCGGAAGAACAGAGACGGGCGATTTGATTGACGTGTGCATTGGCCAATTATATTAAGAGAATTTAGTCTCCTGACGGGGCACGTCAGCGTAAGACAAATTGCATTGTAGTTGGACGACCACATTTGAAGTTTTTGAAGATTTCTCAAAGCTCTATGAATTTTTGTATTTGATGTTTTCATGTTAGTTATTATCAAATGATGCTGCCCCTCTTACTAAATATTTGTTTATTAAACTTTGGTTATTCTCCACTTTGTGGAACTGGTTATTTTTTTTATCTATTTTAGTGCTTTTATTACTTTTCATGTTATGTTTAGTTTCAACGTGTTGAGCCTTTCTTGACTTATGTTGAATGCCTGTTTGCCTTCGTTGTAATTTAAACTATAGACTTTTCTTTAATAAAAAATAAGTTGCAGAACAAGATTTCTTATTACAAAAAAGCATCATAGTTTAAAAATAGTTTTTTATATTATTTGTTCATAATTATTTATGTTGTGGAATATTAACTTATGTTTTATTAATGTTTTATTATTAGTTTAGTTTTTATTATTTGTAAGAATGGCTTAACCAACTGTCTGCTTGCCGTCTCGCGTTACAGAATACACAAAATATACAACATGTAATAATCCCTTTTTACAAACAACATAAAATAGAGACTGTGTCTGTCCCCCGGATTAGCAAACATAAGATATTGCGTAAACCTCTTGAAAGTAATTTAATAAACGTTAAACAAATCAAACATGAACAAAATACAGATAATCAGCTGTTACGACTCGGATTGCTTAATATTAGATCTCTCTCAAATAAAGCACTTTTTGTTAACGATTTGATAACCGATCATAAAATAGACATGCTTTGTTTGACAGAAACATGGCTAAAGCCAGATGATTTTATTACTCTAAATGAATCCGTTCCCCATGATTATTACTATAAACACGAGCCTCGTCTAAAAGGTAGAGGGGGAGGTGTCGCTGCACTTTACAAGAATTCTTTTATTACCTCTCAGAAGTCTAATTTTAAATACAATTCTTTTGAAGTCATGGTACTTCACGTATCGACACCTAATACTAAGGACAAAACATTTTTAAAATTTATTCTAGCTATTGTATATAGGCCTCCAGGGCACCACACAGATTTTATTAAAGATTTTGGTGGGTTCTTATCAGAACTAGTACTGGCCGCAGATAGAGTCCTTGTCGTCGGTGACTTTAATATCCATGTAGACAATGATACAGATGCCTTGGGACTGGCTTTCAAAGACACTCTTAACTCCATGGGCGTTAGTCAACATGTGTCAGGACCCACTCACCTTCGTAATCATACTTTAGATTTAATACTTTCTTATGGTATAAATGTGGACGATGTTAAAATCGTTCAGCAGAGTGAAGATATTTCGGATCATCATCTGATATTATGTTTGCTTCAATGGCCTACGGCTGCAAATCAAACTCCTTGTTACAAATATGGTAGAACGATCACTTTAACTACCAAAGATGCGTTTCTCGATAATCTGCCTGAATTGTCTAAAATATCTAGCATGAGTAATAACGTTGACGATTTTGACACTACTATTGAAAATTTTAACTCTACTTTCTCGGAAATATTAGACATAGTTGCTCCTCTGCGTTTAAAGAAAATTAAAAATAGCAGCCCAACACCGTGGTATAATGAACACACTCAGACTCTAAAAAAGGCATCCCGTAAAATGGAGCGCAACTTTAAGAAAACGAATTTAGAGGTATTTCGTATAGCATGGAAGGATAGTACTCGAAATTACAGGAATGCATTAAAAACGTCTAGATCCGCCTACTTTTCAACACTAATAGAGGAAAACCATCACAACCCTAGGTTCTTATTTAACACCGTGGCTAAATTAACAAAAAATAAGTTGTCATCGACGTCAGATTCTGATTATCAGCATAACAGTGATGAATTTATGAACTACTTCACGAGTAAAATCCAAGATATAAGAGAAAAAATTATAACAATGCAACCTGTAGTGAAATCCGCTGAACAAACTAACTACAGCACCCCTAAGGAGAAATTGCAATTATTTTCTACAGTAGATCACGATGAACTCTCTAAAATCATTAGATCATCCAAATCAACAACATGCGTGCTAGACCCTATACCTACAAAACTACTGAAAGAAATGCTCCCAGAAATTATAGATCCTCTTCTTAGTATTATTAACTCATCTCTGACATTAGGACATGTGCCTAATGCATTTAAGGTGGCTGTTATAAGGCCTCTTTTAAAAAAACCCAAACTCGACCCTAAAGAACTAGGGAATTACAGGCCTATATCGAATTTACCTTTTATATCTAAAGTTCTGGAAAAAGTAGTTTCAACTCAATTATGCTCCTTCCTCCAAAGGAATGACATTAATGATGAATTCCAGTCTGGATTTCGAGCATGTCACAGTACAGAGACTGCTTTGATCAGAGTTACAAATGATCTGCTTTTAGCGTCTGACCGTGGCTGTATTTCGTTATTGGTGCTGCTAGACCTCAGTGCTGCATTTGACACCATTGACCACAGCATACTTCTACATAGACTCGAAAATTACGTTGGCATTAACGGAATAGCATTGAAATGGTTTAAGTCTTATTTATCCGACCGTTTTCAATTTGTAGCAATAAACAATGAGGTGTCCCGCAAATCACAAGTCCAGTACGGTGTACCACAGGGCTCAGTCTTGGGACCCCTGCTCTTCGCATTATACATGCTACCTCTAGGAGATATAATAAAGCGACACGGAATTAGCTTTCACTGTTATGCTGATGATACTCAACTTTATATTTCCTCGATGCCTCATGAAACCCAGCAGTTTCATCGAATAAAGGATTGCATAGTTGACTTAAAAATGTGGATGAGTAACAATTTTTTACTACTAAACTCGGACAAAACAGAAGTGTTACTTACTGGACCGAAAACTGCTATGCGTAACAACCAAGAATACTGCTTAACGATTGACGGATGCTCCATAAAATCCTCGTCATCAGCTAAGAATCTTGGCGTTGTATTCGACAGTACTCTCTCATTTGAAAGCCATGTCGCAAACACCTGTAAAATTGCATTTTTCCATCTTAAGAATATATCTAAATTACGTCATATACTGTCACTTTCAGATGCAGAGAAATTAATTCATGCATTCATGACATCAAGACTAGATTACTGTAATGCACTTCTAGGTGGTTGCCCTGCGGGCCTATTACAAAAACTGCAACTGGTTCAAAACGCGGCAGCTCGAGTTCTTACACGTACAAAAAAGTATGAGCATATAACCCCGGTTCTGTCAACCTTGCACTGGTTACCTATAAAGCATCGCATTAACTTTAAGATCTTGCTTATTACCTATAAAGCCCTACATGGTCTAGCGCCGCAGTATTTGAATGAACTTCTATTGTATTACAGACCTCCACGTACATTACGCTCTAAGGGGTCCTGTCAGTTGGTAATACCTAGAATTTCAAAATCAAGTGCAGGTGGTAGATCGTTTTCTTATCTAGCGCCTAAACTTTGGAATATTCTTCCCTGCACGGTCCGGGAGGCAGACACACTCTGTCAGTTTAAATCTAGACTAAAGACTCATCTTTTTAATCTTGCATACACTACACCTCCATAATATTAATCCTCAGAGGATTTAGGCTGCATTATCTAGATCAACCGGAACCAGGAACACATCCAACAACAAATGATGCACTTGTTGCATCAAAGAGTGCAGAACAGTACTCTACTCTCAGCCAGTCTTGTCTCTTTGTTCCAAGGTTACCGCAGGATGCAGTTCATGCCCAGACCTGATGGCAGAGCTGAGAATGGAAAGCGGTGACCTGACAAGTGCTAAGAGGATAGAGCTGGATAAAGGACGCGACAACTTTGTTTTTCCTACAACATTTCAAATGCTATTAGATTGTTAATGATAATCTTTAATCCTTAATTTTTATATTTTTACTAAGCCTTGTTGTGCAAGCACTGTTGAGCTTGTGCAGAGGCAGCAGCTTTTGCCAGAGGGGAACTGGAATCCCCTGGTTGGGCCTGGGTTCCCCTGAGGTTTTTTTTCTCGATGGGAGTTTTGGGTTCCTCACCACCGTTTGCATATTGTTTTGCACTATCTGCCTGGCCGGGGGGGCTGCTTTAGAATTCATACTTGTATTAAATGTGTCTCATGTACAGCTGCTTTGTAACAATGAAAATTGTAAAAAGCGCTAAATAAATAAAGTTGAGTTGAGTTGAGTAAGAGAGTTATAACAACAAATCTCGACCCAAGTGTGTTCACAAAGCAACACCCACATCTGCCCCTCATTTATTACACATTATCTTGACATCAAGATATTTAACTGAACAGCATAACCTTTCTTATCATTTGTTCTGTGAACAGCTTTCCTTTTAGCCTCATATAGGCTACAAAAACTATTAAATAAAACCAAGTATATTCTGTATTGTTGACCACTCCTTAATATATATGGCAAAGAAATATAAAATAGTAAAGAAAATCATGTGTTGTTTTTCATGAATATTATAAAATATTCCCCATGAAGGCATGAAAATGATAGAGTGCAATAAAAAGGCTGTGCATTATTATTACATGTTTGATCTGTTTGTTAAGCTTAAGTTGATGCTTAAGACAATTAGGTGAAAAGGATGATAATGAATCTAGTTTTATATGTCAAAAGATTTAGTGATATTCTCACAAAGTTTCCGAAACAAATATCTAATATTTACCTTGAAAGCAAAATTACTAGTCTTATTTTCTAAAAAAAGTTCAAAATTACATTCTTTTTGTTTGCTTTAGAGATCCAAAAACTACTCGGAGCAGGTTATCCTCAGAGAGTAAGTTGCTATGGTTACTCACATACCCTTAAAGTTACCTCTGTTTTTGGAACCGAAACTTGTGTTTATCAGCTAACTAAATTTACCCGGGTATGTCACATAACCAACTTTCTGGAATATCCCCAGGGTAGCTTGAATTTCGTTTTTCAGTGCTGGGCATCTTGGGGGCTGGTGGATAAACAAAAATATAATATATAACAGCTAAAAGATTCAGACGTGAATCTAGACTAGAGTGTTTTAGGCGACAATTGTTGCTTCACATCAGTTCATATATAATAGAATTTAATGATTCTCACAGCTCGAATATTTAATCAAAAACGTACAGCCTGACTAATTAAAAAACATATGTTGTGGAAAGAAAATGTCGAAACCCCAGTTCAAAGGAAATGGCAAAGCATTAAAAAGCACATGTATTCATTTTTGCTTCATTTTCTTGTTTAAGACGTTATAGACAAGTTTTAGGTTAATTATAAATATACATGTTACGTTCTGGAACCATTTTTTTATGGTTGTAATCAGTGTTGGGTAAGTTACTCTGAAAAAGTAATTAATTACGAGTTACTCATTACATATTCAATAGTGTAATTAGATTACTGTCCAAATTACTCTGTCCAAAAAGTATTTAGTTACTCATTACTTATTACTTTCTATATCCTACATCAACCTTGATTAGTTAAGTGATTCAAGGATAGACATGCAACTGCTTATTTAGTTCATTCAAATAAATAATATTATTAACGAAAGTATTTCAAATGTGAGAATTATACATTAAAGCACAGATTTTAAAATAAGACTTTTAATTTTAATGTCAGTTACACTATTGCACACGCATATATTTCACAAAGTATTTAGTTTAATTACATCAAAAGTAACTGTAATTAAATTTATATGAGTAATCCCTTACTTTACTTTTTCAAGGGGAAAGTAATTAAATTACAGTAACTAATTACTTAGTAACTAGTTACACCCAACACTGGTTGCAATAATAAAAACTAAAAAGAACTATCATTTGGTTCTTCAACATGCATCTACGTCTAGTTTAACGTGAATGTGATTTTGTGTTACTATGTTACGAATTCATATGCACATAATCAGTGTTGGGTGTAACTAGTTACTAAGTAATTAGTTACTGTAATTTAATTTAAAGTAAGGGATTACTCATATGTTTTCTGTAATTTAATTACAGTTGCTTTTGATGTAATTAAACTAAATACTTTGTGAAATATATGCGTTTGCAATAGTGTAATTGACATCAAAATTCAAAGTCTTACTTTAAAATCTGTGCTTTAATGTATAATTCTCACATTTGTAATACTGTGGTCAGTTAATAATATTATTTATTTGAATGAATTAAATAAGCCGTTTCATGTCTATCCTTGAATCACTTAACTAAGGTTGATGTATGATATAGAAAGTAATAAGTAATGAGTAACTAAATACTTTTTGGACAGAGTAACTTGGACAGTAATCTAATTACACTATTGAATATGTAATGAGTAACTAGTAATTAATTACTTTTTCAGAGTAACTTACCCAACACTGCACATAATACATAAAACACTGTTGTGTAGAAAGAAACGATATAATCGCTTAACTAAAATGAGCGGGTATTCTCTGGGAATAACAAGATTTTGCAATGTCATGACTGACCAATCTAAATCAAACATTTCAAAGCTCCAAATGGCAAAACTGATAAATTTGTATCGTAGTCAATGTTTGTTTTATTTCCCACGAACTTTTAAACATTCAATGGATTTTTTATGTTAGAAAAAAACCTTATTATCTGATATGCTGCCAATGCGTCACGTCTCCAGTCCAGCAGGTGGCGAAACGGACCAAGTGTTGCAAAACAGCACGTGAAGAAAGAACCGCTCTGTTTAAACAGCATCATAGCTGTAAGTTTGGTAGTTTGGTCTCTATATTATATTTGTGTTTTGTTTTCTTGCTTATTGTAGACTGAATTATATCTGAATTGAGGAAGGTGTTCTTTTTATTTAACATTTCTAGTTTCTTGTTTATTTTGTGTTCAGTTGTCCATCATGAGGACACATATAGATGTGATGTGCTGTAAATCAGTAGGAACGGATCTGTCCATGCTGGATATTGATGATTTAATGACAGAAATCTCTCAGCTGAAGAAGGTGGTGGTGGTATGGAGGCAAAGCTCGGGGAGAGAGATGAACTGAACACAAAGGTTTGTACAGATTAAACTTTCATTTCATGATCTGTGTCTGTCAAATGTGGAGACACACAACAACTACATTGTTGTTGTGTGGTAACGTTAGATCGTAAAGATTAGACTTCACTTTTTTATTTTCTGTGTATCAAATAAGTGTGGGTGAGTGTGTTTGTAATTGGGGGGGGGGGGTAGATCTTTTTCTATTGATTAGTTCAACCAACACAACTCGTGTTACCACCATTTTCCTTGTTACACATGTACAACTTTCTGTTCTTGTAAACCACAAAAGAGAATATTGTGTTCATGAATATTTACAATACATTATGATACATGTGAATGTAACATATGACCTCACACTAGTTAAATGTATATAAGCTTTGAATTGTATTCTCTGCTTGTTGTGATGGTATTTCCAGGATGTATGTGGCATGTCTCTCTGTGTCATTACCGATCAAACATCTCCAGAGCTTCTGGTTTCTGTCTGTAATGAAAAACAGAAACCGTCAGTGAATCTGCTGGACTACCAAATGGAGCTGAAAACAGAAATCACTGAAACAGAAAAACAGACAGATGCTGATTTGATTCATCCAGGTAACTTCTATTATTGTTGAACTAGTAATGACATAAAGACATTATAATTATGGTTTCAGAAGTCCTCCATGCACTTTTACTAAGTTATAATAATCATAGTGATATTCATTTTAGACCTGATGAAGGAGGAAATTACAGAACACAATGAAATGGAGGAGAAACCTCCTTTTGTAATTGGAGAAGAATCTCCAAACTGCTTTAAGACTGAAACAAAATTTTCA
Organism: Triplophysa dalaica; assembly: GCF_015846415.1. NCBI lineage: Eukaryota > Metazoa > Chordata > Actinopteri > Cypriniformes > Nemacheilidae > Triplophysa > Triplophysa dalaica. The sequence continues at coordinate 10,314,439 of NC_079561.1, read as the reverse complement.
CCCAAAAAATCTCAAGGAGAACCAAACAAAGATTCCCTTATGTGCCAGCTGTGTGGAAAGATCTTCAAGCGTAGATCCCACATGAACAGTCACATGAAAATTCACACTGGAGAAAAACCTTACAGATGTGATCAGTGTGGAAAGACCTTTGCACATAAATACACTCTTAATGTGCACATGATAATTCACACGGGAGAAAGGCTTTACACATGTAACCAGTGTGGAAAGACCTTCAAGCTTAGATCCCACATGAACAGTCACATGAAAATTCACACTGGAGAAAAGCCTTACAGATGTGACGAGTGTGGAAAGACCTTTGCACATAAAGACACTCTTAATGTGCACATGATAATTCACACAGAAGTAAGGCTTAACATATGTAACCAGTGTGGAAAGACCTTCAAGCATAGATCCCACATGAACAATCACATGAAAATTCACACTGGAGAAAAGCCTTACAGATGTGACCAGTGTGGAAAGACCTTTGCACATAAATACACTCTTGATGTGCACATGAGAAATCACATCGGAGAAAAGCCTTACAGATGTGACCATTGTGGAAAGATCTTTGCACGTAAAGACACTCTTAATGCGCACATGATTATTCACACGGAAGTAAGGCTTTACACATGTAACCAGTGTGGAAAGACCTTCAAGCGTAGAGCCCACATGAATAATCACATGAAAATTCACACTGGAGAAAAGCCTTACAGATGTGATCAGTGTGGAAAGACCTTTGCACATAAATACACTCTTAATGTGCACATGACAATTCACACGGAAGTAAGGCTTAACATATGTAACCAGTGTGGAAAGACCTTCAAGTGTAGAGCCCACATGAACAATCACATGAAAATTCACACTGGAGAAAAGCCTTACAGATGTGACCAGTGTGAAAAGAGCTTTGCACGTAAATCCACTCTTGATGTGCACATGAGAAGTCACACTGGAGAAAAGCCTTACAGTTGTGATCAGTGCGGCAAGGTCTTTTCACGGAAAAGCAACCTTACTAAGCACATGCGAGTTCACACTGGATAAAAGCCTCGCAGATGTCCTCAGTGTAGAAAGAGTTTTGCTTGGGCAGATAGTCTAAGAACTCATTTTCTGTGTCATTCTGGAGTGAGACCATTTCAGTGTGAACAGTGCAGTAGAACATTCATATCTGTACGCTACCTGAAGAAGCAGATGAGGACACATGCAGGTGTGACTAATGACTAAACACAAGAAAACACAAACAGGTGTGACATCTCATATGTGTTTTGAGTGTGGAAAAGCCTTTACTACAGCTAGCCAATTAAAACAGCATCACAGATTTCATAAGGGACATAAACATCACTCTTGCTCCTCATGTGGACCGAGTTTCAGAGGATCAAGACGTCTTGTGACCCACAGGAAGACAACAAAAATCATCCTTAAGGATCTGTTTTGACATGAAGATGCCTAAGAGCTTTTGCTGTAGTCTGCTAATACTTGTCTAGATTGTCATTGCATAACTCTGCAAAAAATGTTTTGTAATGTTAGATCTGCAAATTGTATATTTCTGGGTAACTATATTAGTGGTCAATGTGCCAATAAAAAGGGGTTTGTGTGCTTTGGGACCATCTTGTACAATTGAGATTTCTGTGTTTACTGATGTCAAAAGCCTTTTGAAGCATACATTGGATCATCTTGGCAGGGTTGCCAGATCTCTGAAACCAAAATCATTCATCCCGAGCCTAACGTCTCTAATCCAAATAACAGAACTAAACATTCATAAATAAATAATCTTAAATTGACCCCTATATAACACAATCCTTTCACTGTTACAGTACAATTCTTACCTGTCGTCGTTTCCCAAAGACCCTGACGTGTAATTATTTACAAAAGTGTAAAAATATTGTGTGTTTGGAAGGGGGCCTATGTTATCTTATGCACCAGCTACCTTTAACTGGGTTTTTAGTCTAGGAACCTTAATTCATTTTAGTAACTGCAGGTCCTATAGCCATGGAAAGCAAAATAAAGGTTTATATGAATATGACACTAAGTTAGAATGAGCTTATGAAATTTATTTGCTGCATTAATTTCATTGATAACTTATTTTTGTATGTAATCTCCTGAGAAACAGTAATGTAACCTTTAAGTTTTATAATGTTTATAACCTTTAAGATTTCATCTTTTGACAAAATGAAAAATGCCGCTTTCCTCGCTGGAACTTACATGGCTGGGTCATTTGCCAGAAAAGCAAGCCTCTGGTTCGAGTGCAGTCGAGGGACAACAGAAGCTAGACATCAATGTAAATAGCGCTGTCCTTATGGATATTTCTCTTAAACAAACACATCGATTTGTTTCGAAGACCTTTGTTAAGACCACAGAGCCTTTTCGAGCAGTTCTTTAATCGATGGGCACACTTTTTGGAGCTTCAAAAAGTCTACGCCCATTCACTCCAATTCTATCACATGGAAGTAAAATAATCGTGGAATACTCGACTGCTTTATTTTCCGAGAAGAAAGTGGTATTAGGATGCCTTGAGGGTGAGTGAAACATGGGGAAATTTTGATTTGTCTGTAAAATATCCCTTCAATTCCTGTTTTATATTGTTAATGTTTTAACTTAAAAGAATTTCAACCGAAACAGATATGGTTCAAGGTTTGGTGTTAAAAAGTACACAATGTCTGTAAAATAAAATATTAACAGGATCTAATGATTAATTGTCTAGTACATTATATGTGCAGTCATCATTCAGGTTGGATTTCAGTTTTTTCAAGCAGCAGATATTGCCATAGCGACAGGAAAAGTTGCTTTCACCATAGATCAGTGCTTTCACCCCAATATGGCGGAAGCAAACCTTATTTTATTGCTTCGCATAGTATTTACAATAATTTCGAAAATTTATTATGAATATAGTACAAGGGATACATTTCAATGTTATGTATAACATTTCATGTGTAAACATAATACATAAAAAAGAACAAAAAAACACAAAATCAATTCAACTCACTTTAATTGTCCATGACCATGTGTGGTGAATGAAAGTCTTGGGTGCATACTCCATACAAAGAATGCAGTTGGACAGACAACTGTATGACAAATCATAAACTTTAATGAAAAATATAAAAATTACTTTGTTTTTGAAAAGAGTAAGTTGGTAGACAAGAATCCATTAAATATTGTATATCTGTTCACTGGTGATCTAACGATCAAATTGAATATCTTTGTGTTTTAATACATTTTTGTTAAGTTTGAAGTTTTTTTTTTAAAGAGTACGGAAAAAATAGAAGTCAGAACTGATTGGTCAGGTGTTGACTGAAGAGATGCATTTACAGACGATTCTTTAAGATGCTACAGAATCTGAAGATTTTGTAGCAGCGGGCAGATCATTCCATATAAGTGGAACCGATCCAGAGAAGGTACGTGAGAGATTTATTTTACCTTTTTGTGATGGCACCACAAGACGTTATTCGTTTGCAGAGTGAAATTCGTCTGCATTAGCGAGTGAAGATAAGGGGGTGCCGAACCAGAGGTGGTCTTGTAGGCCAGGAGCAGAGTCTCTAATTTGATGCGAGCCACTAAAAGGGAGCCGATGTAACTTAATGAAGAGAGGAGTGACGTGAGCTGATCATCGATCCCCACTCCCAGGTTTCTGGAATTTCTGTAATATGTGACGGTTAATGAGCCCAGCTGAATGGAGAAGTTGTGATGAGTTTTTGTGTTGGTCGGGATTACAAGCAATTCTGTTTTTGCAAGGTTCAGCTGCAGGGGATGGTCCTTCATCCAGAGTGAGATGTCGGCTAGGCATGCTGAAATGGGTCTGATCGTCAGGCTGAAAAGACAGGTGGAGTAGTGTATCATCCGCATAGCAGTGATAGGAAAAGCCATGTTTCTGAATGACAGAGTCTAGGGATGTCATGAATACAAAAAATTGCAACGGACCAAGCACTGAGCTCTGAGGCACCCCTGTGTCGAGATGTTGGGACTCCGAGACCACACCTCTCCAGGATACTCTAAATGACCTGAGAGGTAAGACATGAACTATTATAGGACCATTCCAGAGACACCCATAGCCTTGAGGGTCGACAGGAGGATGTGCTGGTTAATGGTGACAAAGGCAGATGATAGATCCAGTAGAATAAGAACAGCGGAGTTAGAGGCGAGAGGAAAGAAGAGAGGTAAGACTGCTAGAGAGGAAGGTCAGGTTCTTTAGATTTGTGCCACTTTCCCTCAACATACCTGAGCATGGTACAATGCTCCTGGAGAACATCAGATAACCAGGGGGCAGAAGGGGATGCACAAGATGTAAGAGTGCATAACCTGTCTGAGCAGGAGGTAAGTGTGGAGCAAAGAGTGTGGGTGGCTCTGTTAGCATCAAAGAGGGTGAAGCTGCTCTGAGGGAGAAAGCGTGGCAGGGACCGCAGAGGATAAGCGGGAGGGAGAGAGTGATCATAGTTTGCGCCGGAAATTTGACCCCTGGGGAACCATGTGTAGTGTCAGGAGAAGTTAGGTTGAGATCAAGAGTGATTAGGAAATGATCCAACGTGTACAGCGGGGTGACCTGGGAGTGACGAGTGGAGCAGCAGCGTGTAGATACGATCAAGTTGAATACCAGATTTATGGGTTGCTGAAGTGGGGACAAGCTTGAGGTCAAACGACGTTTTAAATTTCCTACAATATTAAAAGAGTTTCGGCAAAACTTTTAACTCCAAGCTAAAAACAAAAATATTTATGAATAAAACATTTTCAAAGCAAGCACAGGATTCTTATAGCATTGAGTGAAGCCAGTGTTAGAAAATAAATGCAGAACTATTCCTTCTTTAATATCAATAAAATTATTAAACAAATTAAAAATCAATAAGGGAACCTAAGTTCAATGTGACCTTGTTAAATTAATCTAAAAACCAAGTGAACCACTGATTCATTTTCATCACCACGCTAAGAACAATCTGGTTAAATATCCATAAACTTAGACAGAAATAATTTACAGGGGTAAAAGTTACGGAGCATTTTTTATGTGAAGTTCTTTAACTTGATTTCAGAAATATTATGAAGAGACCTAATGTTATAGGAAAATATTAAAGGGTAGGCCTACGTTTTTTTTAATAAAAAAAGTTTTCAGGGCAATACTATTTCTACAAATGAATGTTGTTCTGATATGCCAATTACTGCATGTTTATCGAACAAGTCCACCCCAACTATCATTAAACAACAAATCTCTTACATTGACCTAGAATATTGTAGAAATGAGGTGTAAAAACTTAGGAGATATCTCTTAAATTACCCACAAATATTCTATACGATTAATATAAATTTGGTTATCTTCGATACATTTTTCATTACTTATTGTTTCCATTGTGTTGAATTGTGATAATAACGTTGTCCTACTTTTAATAAAACATATTCATTGTTCCACACAATGCATTTATGCGGAGAAAATTTATGCTTTAAACCCAATTTTCTTGAATCAAGTGCTTGCTTATGAAAATGTGCTAGATGGGCAATGACGGAAGCGAACCTGCTGGAGTAATTCAACTACACTACCCACAAATACATAAATGGGCGCTGATTGGCTGAAGGAGAAAACGCCCCTCGTGGTTGTATCAGGCGAACTGCGAGTCAAGTTCAGTAACGGAGCTGGAACAGGCCTAGATAATATGTTATTTTTTTGAATAACTTGTAGTTCCCGTGAGTGCTATGGCGTTTAACTGCATTAGATTTGACCGTCTTCTCTTTGGAGCACACACCGCGGTTGAGGCCTGCTCAAAGCGAACAGTTCAACGGTCATGTCAAGTGAGTCGGCGGTATTCAGGTGTCACTCGTAAAGAGAGCAGACAGCATCAGGTATGTGACAGCTTCATTAGAAATCATAGATGATTTCACAATTTGTTTAAAAAGTTATGCTTCACTTAACGTTATAATTTATTGTTACTCTGAATACGAATCACATAATTGTATTTAATACATTTACATTTAGTCATTGAGCAGACGCTTTTATCCAAAGCGACTTTTACAGAGAGTTCAGGGAGCAATAAAGCGTCATACGGAGCAATAATACAAAAGGTGCTAATATCAAGTTAACAGTTTCAACAAATGCAAGAATAAAACCCTTTGAGAGAAAGATAAATGTTTGAAAACAATATTTTCAGTCTTTTATGACAATGCTGTCCTTACGAACCAAGTTCGAGACGTTGTCACACACCATCACTTCATCCCACCTTCCCTGTGCTACAGAATGTCTTGTTATGCTGTCAATCTTTCATATTGCTGTTGGATGACTTGGATGTCACTCCTAAGGATTTTTTCAGAATTTAAGTTATTTAAGTTTGGTTTTAAGTTTGGGGTTTCTTGCAACTTGTGGAAGAATGGTTAAAATATGAGTTTCATCACATTCTTAATCATTAATTTGTTTAAAATATGTTGTGCCAGTATCTCATTTATGTTTTTTGAGTGATTCATTTAATTCACCTAAACTTTATTTAATTGCACACGATAGCACTGCACACTTTTGTGTTGAATTGCAAAATCATTTGATCTGTAAAGAATCAAGAAAAAACATCTAAGCCGGGTTTCACAGACAAGGCTTAGCTTAAGGCAGGTCTATGCGTTAGTTGAATTAAGATATCTATGTCGCTTTTATGAATATGCCGTAGAAGAATACATTACTGGTATGCATCTTGAGACAAAACAATGGCACTGATATATTTTAATATATATGTCAGGGCAAGTTATATTCACTTTAGACACCTCAAACATTGATTTTAGGCTGGGACTAGCTCTAAGCCTTGTCTGTGAAACCGGGCCATAGAAATAAAGAAAATAAATGAATAGATACTGTAAAATGATCAAATCCACAGTATTATTGCAAATATTTCAAAGGCAGAGTTGCTTAAGAAAATAACCATGGTATTACCAGACTAATAGGCTGTTCAACATGAAGAGAAAATGGTTGAACGTTGATTAAAGATAGTGTAACATTTCAATTAAGTTCATATAATAGACTACACCTGTGCAAACATAAGAGGGAAATGACTGTATTCATCAATAAAATTATCTTGGATACCTATGTTGGATATGTTAAAATCCAATCTAATGACATTTTGCCACCCCTTCCGTAAAACACCATATCCAGTATGCACACACGTGTATATGTATATGTCACACACAGATTGTATGAATTTAGGCATGACTCGAGGTCTTATTTAGTCTTCACTTGAAAGTGATTGATGAAAATTATGATTTTAAAGTGTGACAGACTCTGAATGATTTCTTCTGTTCAGTCATGGGACCCTGATTTCTTCAGTTCCATCATGCGACCCATAACTAAAGCACCAAACCTCACTGCAAATCAACCATGGGTTCAAACCACCAAGCCGTTATGCATGCTCACGGTGAAATCTAATAATTTGGTAGAAGCTAGTCTTTAAAAACTCAATGAAATGTGAGCATTTGTTTCAGTAGCTCAGAAGGGTCATGCGTTAGATTGGGAAATCAGGATAAAAACTTTACGTTTTTACATTTTGTCATGTGGGATGACCCACATCATAATTATCCAAATGGAACTACTGTATCTTATTAGCCACGTGAATCAATAGTGATACGTTTATAATTCTGGTGTGCTTCCTTAGATTTACCCACCTCAATCCCATGTATTAAAGTGAAAAAACTATTTAATCCAATGACTAACAAAGACACTTCATTAGTTCACGTGTTTGTGCGTTTGTTCACTGATTCAAGTATATTATGAATGATGCGTTGTGTTTGGAGTGTAAACTGAAGCTCAGGTTTGAGAAGAATTGATGCTTGTGAGCCTTTTGTTTTATATTTATGAATATATTTTATTGTGTTTTTTTGTAGGTTGGCGACCTTACATTTCATGGTGGCCGTAGGCAAGTCCTGAAGGAGACCCTGCCATTCTCAGCTTTTCTTACGGATTCTTTTGGACGGAGGCATAATTACCTTCGCATTTCTCTCACTGAGAGATGTAATTTTCGCTGTAAGTCTGTATAATCACTTAATGAAAACATGTTAGCTTTCTGTTCCTGTAAATTGTTACTGGCTATGTATGGTGCACACTACACAGTGTGGTACATATGTGGCCCAGTCTGTGAAATCAAGGCTAAAGTTGAAGAATCAAATTCTGAGACAAAGTTTCATTTCAACCACTCGTTTCATTATGATTTTAGTTTTGGACATGGCTTTACTCACTCAATATTAAAGATATCTAAGTTATATTTTACCAGAATGTTGATTCTTTGCATTATGTAGAATTACTTTATGTAGAAAAATGACTAGCTGGGGTTTCACAGACTGGATCACATATTAACAACACATGAAACCCTGTAATTTATGCAAATTGTGTCCCCCTGTCCTACTACGGCAATACAGATTTTAATAGACATAAAATAAGTGTCATGGACCGAGAATTATGAGGATAATCCCTTGTATCCCATATAACTTCAGCCATATTTAATGCATTTAAGCATCATTTGGAGACAGGCCTTTTTTAAATAACCTGAACAATTTATGTTAAGCTTACTCTGTCACTCTGTACACCGTACAGCTAATATTCGACTGCAGTCAAACTACAGATCTGGCCGACTTTCCTATTGTTAAGGATATTAATTAATTCATATTATTTAATTATTAAACAACACTTTTCTATTTCTTAGGTCAGTACTGTATGCCTGAGGAAGGGGTAAAACTCACTCCTCGTTCTCAGCTTTTAACAACAGAGGAACTGCTTACATTAGCTCGACTTTTTGTACTAGAGGGGGTAAACAAGATACGCCTGACTGGAGGAGAACCCCTTATTCGGAAAGACATTCTGCATATTATAGGTATTTTTTAATCTCTGCCGCCCACTCAACTGTATGCTAGATGTTTAAGTGCACTGTTGGTTTATAGATGTATGTTAAGTGGGTCGCAAACCAGACAAGAACCGCATCACATTTACTCCTCAAAACACTGGAGGCTGTTGTTCTAGACATGTTAACCCGTTTTAAATGATCACTTGCAGAACCGTGAAACATTATATACAGAGAAATGTTCTAGTATTATGCTTACCTCAAATCGGAGAGATTTATATCAGTCTCATTATCTGCTGGTAGTTCAACATAAATGTTTAAAACCGGACTTTGTACCTTCATGCATAACCTTTCATCTTCAAGGCATGACTCAGATTTCCCAGTTAAAATATAAACGAAAAGCTCATTTAACTTTACATTTTATATTCACGTGTGTGCTAGGTCAGGTGTTTTTTTACAGGGGAGCAGGGGATAGACATACCAGTGTGCCGAATATACTGTATATATGAAATAATATATACACCGCATTCCAAATTATTATGCAAGTGGGTTATGGGTTACCTGACATATCAGTAGATTATGGTACTATAAACACTCAGATTCTCCCAGAAAGGTTGTTTAATAGTTTGCCAGGTCTTCTCAGTTAAATAAAAAACCTAGTTAAAGGGATATTTCACAGGCAAAGAAAAGTCCCCAAGTTTTCCTCGCATGTTTTTACTCAAGTTTTGAAGCTCCAAAAAGTGCATCCATGAACTGCTCAACATGGCTCTGTGGTCTTAACTCTTTCACCGCCATTGACGAGTTATCACGTCAATTAAAAGAAAAGCTTCCCCAGCAAAGACGAGTTATTACGGCAATCAGTGTTTGTACTGTTGTACAGCAGGTGGCGCTATTACACACCACTGGGAAAAAGTACAGAATCCCAGAACCTAGAACGTATATGTTTTAGGAGTTTTTAATGATCGTTCTGAGTGTAATCTGGGCGGAATCTTTGACGAAAAACGTTAATTGTCTCAGCTGTTTAATCAAAATGATGCAATTTTGAAGAAACCTACCCACATCTACGGAGTGATAAAAAAACGAACAAATGAAGATAGAAGAATGCGGTTTCTTTTGTTTGAAAGCTGAGACTCAGTTCTTTCATTTGACATATTTTTTGTCCATATATTCTTTACAGAAAATGTACTGTGAGCCATTAAAATTGTGTGAAAATGTTAAAAACCGCTGGCGTAGGCTGGCATTTTCTTTTTAAAGAGGCTGGCGGCAAATGAGTTAACAAAGGTCTTCCGTAGCGAATCAATGCGTTTGTTTAAGAGAAATATCCATATTGATAGCGCTATTAATGTTAATAGTAAGCTTTTGTTATCCCCCCTGCTGCACGTGGACCTGAGGCTAAAAATTGTGATAGTTAGGTGAATCTATTTTCCTTCAACCCCTAATATGCAATATGGGGAGCAAGAAAGATGTGAAGATGAAAAGTGTGAAACAATGCAACGTCTTACAAAAAGCATGAAAACAACTACTATTTTGTATAGAGATTTGTGAGATACCTGTAAAGACTTATAAAGAAGTTTATGTCCAACTATTTAGTTTTAGTAAAAGGGCAGCTGTAAAAAGAAGGCCAATGCTGAGTTGCCAATTTTTGTCTGGAGTCTCAAGATCCTCTCCATGTACGCTAATAGTTCTGTGGCAGTAGCTCCGCTGCTACAAAAACCTCACAAAGAGAAAGCAAAGTACATTTCTACAAAAAAAATAATAATAATAATGCAATATTGCTTGAGTAGGAGTGTGATATGGCTCCATATCAGGTCAAGCATATTTTGTTATCATACTTGAAAGCATTTGATCATTTGAGCTTTTTACCAGGTGTGTAAACTTTCGTTTTTCCTTAAGCGGAACTGAGAAAGCTGGAGGGTCTGAAGACCATTGCAGTCACCACTAATGGCACGACTTTGACCCGACAGCTGCCTGGTCTTAAGAAGGCTGGATTGGATCTACTGAACATCAGCATGGACTCACTAGTGCCTGCCAAATTTGAGTTCATTACTAGACGTAAAGGTAAGGATACACAAACCTTCTCCAAATAATACATTTTGTTACACCAGATTGTGTTCCATCAGTATGGATAGATACACTAGATGCAGAATGAATGGGTTAGAATGAAGTATCCAGGATGAAGAAGTTCAGGGGTGTGCCTTCATTATTGCTTTGCCAGCTCGTAAAATTTGTGTGTTTTGTAGCGAAATTGGGCTTTGCTGACATGATTTTAGGGTTTGGGGTGGAATAAGGTATTGCTTAGCCAACGTAAATATATACAACTTCCTTTAGTTTTAGATTAAACCACAATGCGATTTATTCAAGATTTATTCTTACAAAATGAGTTGAAACAAATTAGAAACGAACCATTTCCCTTGCATTATTTCTTGAATGCTTCACGTTTCTTTGTATAATAACATTGTTATGTTTCAAATAACAAAACTAAAAAGCAATTTTAAAACAAATTAATAATAGAAAAGCCTCTTTAATATAAACAAACTAATACTGTCTATGCTTTTTTAGAATTCTTTGCATTTCAGAAATGTCAGCATGTCCATGTTTAGGTTTGCAGTGAACATGGAGGCGGCCCCTGCTGTTAATTTTTTTATTGCTATTCAGTTCACACCTCAACCATTTTGAATCGTCACGCATTAAAATCAATTTTCAACATAGTGTACGTGCGTGAACTAAGGAATCAGCAACGTTTGACCAGAAAACATTTATTGTGGTTTGGTAATAATTGTTTACTAGCATAACACTAAATTCCTGACGATCTTACTGTACGTAAGCTATTGAGACCCGGCAACATTACATCATCTCTAGTCTACTTAACGGTTATAGATTATGAACCAATAAACAACATGAGCACAGCCAAATTCAGTGAAATTAAATCTCAGTTAAGTGTTGTCCTACAGCTAAAATATTTTAAGAGAGATTATTTTGAGGTCGAAAAACGGCTCGTTGTTGCTTTAATACCCATTTGAGGACTGATCTATGTTCTGTTTGTGGAAACATGTACAGTATTAACATGTTAATAATAATGTTAAGATTTTTACATATAAGTGTAGTTACATTATTGGTTAACTACAGCAAGTGATACATCACAATCATTGTAAAAGCTATTGGACTGCGCATGGTTTATAGAAAATATAACAAATTAAAAACACATGGAATATAAACATGAAAGTATTCATTCACACAAAGTATTTGCTACTACTAACAACAGTGTCCATCAACTGACAGTATACTTTTTGATGCCTAACATTGGTACTGCTTGCAGGGTTTCATAAAGTGATGGAAGGCATTGAGAAGGCTATTGAAATGGGCTACAATCCAGTCAAGGTAACACATCTGCTTTAGTATTGTGATTCAATGTTATTAATCGATGGCAAAATAAATGTTTGTGTTTATGTTTGCGTTTGTGTGTTCATAAATACACAAACATACATGTATCATTTGAGAAATAGGAGTAATATTTATACATAATGTAAAGTTTAAATAGAAGTATTAACCTTTTATATGTGTTAGGTCACATGACAATATCAGTTTTGTGTTGCCAGTGTTGTCTGGCTGGTTGGCACATTTTGCACTGTCAACAATCAATAAAAGAAATGTGTTGCTTAAGGTAGTTTTTAACCCAACCCATTTTTTTTATAAATACAGGTTTTAAGAACATATTCCTGTATTTAACCTGTTTTGACCACATTTCTTGAACACATCGAGATATAACATGTAACCTTGTAAATGGTAAAGGTAACCTTGGACAGGAAACCAATGTAAGGGCAGTTTTATCTTTGGGAAACAATAAAGATGTTCATTGTTGACTGCTTTCAGGTGAACTGTGTGGTCATGAGAGGTCTGAATGAAGATGAGTTACTGGACTTTGTGCTCCTAACAGAGAAGAAACCTTTGGATGTGAGATTCATTGAATACATGCCTTTTGATGGTAAGATCATTATAAAATAATATACACTGTATTTGTATATTCTAAATACAAAGAACTCAATAGTAAACCCGTCTGTACAGTTGCAGAATTGACTTTTTTTTTACTAAATCTATTGTTGAAGGAGATTGTCAATGAGAGTGAAACCGTTTCTGAGGATTTATTGTCATATCAGATTTTTATACTGTACTTTCTCATTAATATTCAGTTTTAAACTGATTAGGTGCTTGAAAACGGGGTATTTTGTGACAATGACAATAAAATGAATGTGGAAAAAAACAAAGTTTGAGGGTAATTCAAACCACTATTTGACATGTAGGCGTTTAATACAATAAATAAGACCCACCATCCTGATCAGCCCTTCAAACTGAAGAATTAATAGATATTTCACGAATAAATAGTTGAAATAATCTTTAAAGACCTAGTGAATCACCTTGGAACATGCAGCATTAATTGATGTGTTGACGTAATTTCAACTGAAAAAGGCTAGACAGCGTGAGACATATCGTGTGGCCCCGCCCCCCTTTTAAAATAACCAGTACCGTTTTGTTTACAGCAGAGATAGCCTGGCAAAGCTGCATTTACCAGCGTGATAGCTACAGTGGTGGAAAAGTCTAGTAGAAAGATGAGGAAGATCTGTGATACCAGTAATGTGTCATTTCTAGCTTGTGATTTACATCACGCTGGCATTTCGTCGCTTTAGAATTATGAGGTTCTGTCTGTTATCTGTATCAGTTATTCACAAATTATTATTCTTATTTACATGTTTTTTTTTTTAATGGGTATATTTTGAGACTTTTTTTGAAAACTAAACGGTTCTATTAACAAAATCGCATTATAGTTTAGTGCTAAGGTTCTATCTGCGAGCCAATCAGCACTTTGATGCACACAAGAGGACCATTCAAAGATCTATTCGTCATTCATCAGGACATAGTAAATGTGCAAACAAGTGGCTGATGTGAGGCACCACTTTAGCGGCTTTCATAGTAAAGGGGGCGGGACTCTGATTCTAAAGCGCATTTGATTGGAGGACAAGAACTTCCACGAGAGGCTGAAGCGTAGCGTGATGTCTTGAGATTTTTTTGCACGTGCATGATTGTCAGTTTTGAATGCTAAATCTTAAATCTGCTAAATGGGAATTGTGTCACCCTTTAGGAGCATATCAGTTTATTGCTGTCCTTAAGGCTAAAACATATTTATATTTTAATTTAAATACTGTATATTAAGAAAATGTAAAAATTTAAATATTCATATTGATTTTAGTTTATATTTAATTGCACAAAACTATCAAAGTTGTTATAAAGAAAATTTCTGAAACGGATGTTAGAAAAATGATAAGTCGAAAACTCTTGGGGGGCTACAGGGGGACCACTGATCTAAAAATGTTCTCAGAAATCTGCTTCTTTCTCCAATTTTTAAAGACAATCTCAAAATGATCTCGCTAGTCAATCTCACTAATGTACTGACGATCAGTTGACTATCTTGCCACATTTCTAGACAATAACGCTGAATAAATATATATTTGTCCTAGTCAAACTGATTAGATACAGTGCAGTGACCACAGCTCAGCTCACACATTGTACGGTTAAAGCATTAAGGAAGCATTTAAAAAAGAATGCATTAAGTATGGAAGGATTTTCTATTTTGAAAAGTAATTGGTAACACATAATAAAAGATTTGTTAACATTAGTAAAAGCATTAACTAACATGGACTAACAATGAGCAGTATTGTTTTTAAGAATGTATTAATCCTTGTTAATGTTAATTATTGTCAATATAATTTTTCTTGTTAGTTTGGCGTGCATAAACTAATGTTAAAATGGTTAAAACATTTAGAAATGTTTGCACATACACAGACACGTATGTACACCCGTATTTAGCATTGTATACATTGTACAACTTTGATGGTAATATTGCAAGTCTTACAGATGAGCTAGAGATACTTTAGACATGTTATCAACAGGTCAAAGGGAAGTTGCAATACTATTATGGATTGCAGTTAGCATTCCTGGGGAAAATATTCTTCATGATTGTAGTCTGACTGACATAAAAAAAATAAGTATCAAATATAAATATAAATAAGTTTATACAGATATACAAGCAAACTGTTGGGAGAAAGGCACACAGGAACCGGATGTCATGATGGATTTGCAAATTTTTAACAAATACAATCTCAAATAAATATAAAGTGTTACCATGTCATTGCTAATGTATTGTTGATGTTACATCTGTAACATAATTTAAATGCACATCGTTAGCATTTTGTTTAAGTTACACAAATTGAATGTAATGGATTTATAATTTGGAAGTCATTGGAAATGCAATTGCAAGTGGACTTGGCAGACATTGTACGTTTGAGAAAATGAAAATGCAAACAAATTGCGTTTGATTTATGTCACAATTTTTACATCCACAAATAAATGCATTTGCAAATACAATTTCCAATTGCTTTTCAAAATTGTCTGGTAAATCCTGCCACAATTTTCTACACAATCCTTCCATAATTAACAAACCCTTTTTCCTTTCTTTAAGCGGAATGCGTAAAACAATGACAAACAATTCACTAGTTGCACAATATGGCACCAGGGAGCTTTTGGGACGCCAGAGTCGGCAAAGTAGTTCTGGTCATATAACGCTGTATGGGAAAAGGAGGGTTTTTTAGAGAAAAAAGAAGTAGTAATATATCAGCGATATGATGGATCCTCTTTACATTGTTGAGCACTTCGTCAAGCCAAAACAACTTGATAGGGTTATACGACCGGAAATGAGTCTGCTGGCTGACTCTGGCATCGAAAAAGCTCACCGGCAAATAAAAGTAAAATTATCAAGACAAAATCTTGAGTATGCTTTACTCTCCTTGGAATTTGTACTTCTTAAAAGTAAAACTAGTGCAGCTCCTTCAGTTTCCATTATTAATAATTTCCCAATTCAATAACAAAATAATCAAAATGGTTGAATGTCAAGACACATTGGTCTGTCACTGTAGGTAACAGATGGAACTTTAAGAAGATGGTGAGTTATCAGGAGATGTTGGACTGCATAAAGCAGAAATGGCCCAATCTGGAGCAGGTTCCTGGAGAAGAAACGAACACAGCCAAGGTCAGCCCTTATCTAACATACTTATCTAACATACTTGACTCAAATCATCAGCTCAGGGCAGTTGGTCCGTGTAGTTGGCAAACAGTTTTCCTTTGTTCATATTTTTGGATAATACGTTCGAGTTCCCATGAATGCCATTATATGCAGGTGAGGATCAGAGATGACATATTTTTGTAGGCTCACCAGGAAGTAAGAGTTCTCTCAACTGAAAGCCTATGCATTTTTCACATATACTTTTAAAAGATTGCAAAAAATAAGCACTGTGATTAACAAAGGTTTATGATGTTTACATGTTTTTCTATCAAGATTATCTTTACTAATGAACACAACATTTGTTACTTTTGAAGCCGAAAAACAATTGGCAGAAGTAAAAAGCTAACACTTGTCGCTTAATATCAATGTCACCACCACCAAACCTCCAACAACTCTTTTAAACTTTAATAAAAATGTGTTCCCTGGTAAGTAATTACTCCGTGAATGAATCCACATCTACGTTTTAGGAGATTCGTGCCCGTGTTGCAGTATTTGTGAGCTTTATATGTGCGATGACGTCTAACGTCCCCGCCACAGGAAGTAGTCAATTTTAGCAACTTGTTAGCAACCGCCGTTTTTAAGACACAATAAGCCTTTAATAAATCACAAGCTGGCTGTAATTGGTGTGTTTTGGCGTGAAAATATTTAGAGGTTTGTTTACGACAGACCTTAATTCGGCCGATTTACCAAAAACCCATTTAAAAACCTCATAGACTTTGAATCGATGGAACCGGAAGTCCTAAAATATTTACTCGCTTCTGGGTTTTGCATACATAAATACGTCATCTCTGAGCCTCCCTATGGCACAACTAGCACATAGAGTGATTTACTAGCGGGAGTGGGCAGGTGCAGGATATAGCCTGGAGGGAGTGGAATTGAAAAAACAGACCTCAACCTGACAGTGCCTGCTTGCCATCTACTTTGATTATAAAAGAACAGACCAGACATTAAACATCTTGCCTGATGTTTCTCAGAATAAATGAGTCTGGAAGTTAATGAATATGATAGTATGATGATGATAATTTTCATTTTTAAATGTTAAGGCTGTAGACCAAGAAAAATGTTCGTTAATAATCTGTAATGTGTATGGTTTTATGCTGTGTATGGTTATAGGCGTTTAGAGTACCAGGATTTCAGGGGCAGCTGGGGTTCATTACCTCCATGTCAGACCATTTCTGTGGTACCTGCAATCGTCTGCGCATCACGGCTGACGGCAATTTAAAGGTAACTGAATGATTTTTTCTAAACTCGAAACCAAAAGCTTTTACCCTTCTCTCTGCTGTAGAATTGTGTTTTATATGTATATGCCTGTTTGTGGTAGGTGTGTTTGTTTGGGAATTCAGAGGTATCCTTGAGGGATCGTCTGCGTTCTGGAGCATCCGAAGAGGAACTTCTGCATGTCATAGGGGCAGCAGTGGGGAGAAAGAAAAAGCAACATGCAGGTACACAAACACATCACACAGATACAATGAGACAAAAGTGTTACGGTCATTAATTTAGAGTTAGATAGTCCTACATTTAGTCTGTGAAACCAGGGTCACGTTCTTTTGTCAAACACAGTTGTGAATCTCTTGGTCTTTCTATTTATTTGGGATTATGAAACAATTCTAACACAATGCTTACAATTTATAGCCGCAGAGCTTAAACACCAATGTAATTTACCTTGAGCAGAATTCGGTATTTTAACGTTTTTGTGAAAAAACCTGTGTTCCTTCTTCAATTTATTAGACTTGTCATAGGAGCTATGCGGATTGACACATCTACATAAAACCCCCTATTTATTTGAAACGGATGCTTACGCGGGTAACCCAGGTTCTGTGAATGAAATCCGCACACCATTTTGTGCCTGGCTAAGGATGAACTGTCAGGAGACAGTCAAATGTACATGTTAACATGTGGCAAATTCAAAAAGAATGAGTATGATTTAGAAAGGCACACCTCTCAATAAGATCTAACTGCTAGTAGAGCTCAGAGATAGGATTGTATCAAGACACAAATCTGGGGCAGACTACAGTAAATTCTGCCGTGTTGAAGGTTCACAGAAGCAGGTCAGCATCCATGAATCATTAATGGAAGAAGTTTGGAGCAACCAGATCTCTTACTTTAGCTGTCCTCCTGGCCAACTGAGCAATCAATAATGGCCTTGGTTAAAGCTAAAGTTATTCATTGATATCTTCATACTAAAGGTCTGGGAACTTTGGCCGCTTTCATCGGCCAAGGCCCTTCTGAGGCTGAGACGAGTGGCCAGTTGGCACCTGCATTTATAAACTGTGATTATGAGTGGGGCGTGGATCATTTGTCATTACAGCTCATCCTTAGATATTAGATAGACTGACCCATACTGTGATGTGTTGACTGAGATTGAGTAGAACTAAGTTTATTGTGCCGTTGGCGCTTAAAGATGACTTGCCTTTGTTAATTTATGTATGAGCGCTGGCATCTGAAATTGGGTTCACAGACAAGGCTTAGGCATAGTTCACAAAAAAATTTTTTTGTTTTGAACTACTCAAATAATGGGCGTGTCAGTACTTAATTTAGCATTTTAGCGCGAAAACTAGCATCTAAATCTGTGAAATGATAGGAGTTGTGAAGAGGACTCATAAGTCACTAAGACCAAATCGCAGCAATTCTTAAATGTCTGTAACACAGACAGTCTACCTTGAAACCTAAATGTATGAAACGATTTCATGACATTAAGCTTAACCATAAAGGCTGCTTATATCTGCAAAATGTTTATGAGATGCAAACAGGCAAGATGCTGACAATTAGCCGAACATATTGTTTGTTTTATTAGTAACTATATTAGAGGAGTTCATTTGCAAAACAGATAACAGATAATCATGTTTTTTATTGTGCATTCTAAGTAATATCAATCAAACTGCAGTTTTTATTAAGTAATAAAAACTAAAAAACACAGTTAACTAACACAATAAAACCATAACACAATAAATAACTTGTTTTTATTTGTTTTCTTTAATAATGTTATGTTTTACAAATAAACTTTTTATTTTACCTTGTTAATTTTAATGTAGGTTCAGACGCGGAGAAACTTATTGAATACCAACAGCAAAGGAATGCTGATTTGTTATTTACACTTAGCATTTAGCTCCCAAAACCTAAATAAGTTAGAAAAATAACAGTGATTTATCTTACGGGGCAATTATATGAGAAGTAGTAAGATTCAATCTTAAACATACCTGCTAGAAAAGTTTTTTGTATATTTTCAACGTGTTTACTGAAAACATGACCTCTTAGTTGTGGGACAGTTTATAAATCCTGTTTCTAGGACATTTCTAATCCTGCCTTTTAAATCATGCTTTTTAATCCTGCCTTTTTTATTGGTTGTATTTAATAATTTCATTTTTCTTCAGGGATGTTGAATTTATCTCAGATGAAGAACAGACCAATGATCCTCATTGGTGGGTGATGTAGCAGTACGTAACACACTTTACACACATTGCTTTTGTTATCTATTGGATTAAATGTTATTTACTCAGTGATTCGGCAATATACAGATATTCAAACATAAACTGAAAAGCTCATTCCTTCAGAAAGGAACCAAATAGGTCAATGATTTTAAGATTGATTAAGTGAGGGAGTAATCAGGCATCACTCATTAATTGATCATAAGGAAGGAAGAAATGTAAATGTGGGACTAGGTTATTCAATTTTATTTATATGGGACTTTTCACATTTTTCATTGTTCAAAAGCAGCTTTATATACATCATAATTTAAAAAATAAATAATAATAGTAGAACTTGAAGGAACAAAGACAGTATATGATTATAAATATATTAAAGGCAGTATATGTTATTATTGCAAGTTTTATCTATGGAATGTACACTGTTGAAACTTAACATAAATAAATGCTGGATTGTCAGAAACTTTCAATTATTCAATTGAAGATAATTAATTAAATTAGGTAGGAATGCATGATAAATTATCGGCCATATTGGTATCGGCCGATTATAAAATTTAGGCCGATAAATTATAGCAGATAAATGATGAATAATTTTCTCTGGTTAATCCACTTCAGCAAATCCAATACAGTACTGTCGTCATGATCTTTCACTTACTGCTATTAGCAAAACTTTGTTAATGTAAGTACAGTGTGTAGATGTTTATAAATGTGTAAATTATAGGAACAAAAGCCGACTGCATTCAGACAGAATGCTTTCTCTCTTAACACCTGTTAGAAATGTTGCTATTAAGAACACTTTTCTGGGTTGCTCTGGAAGAACACCTTTAATAAGTTTATTAAATAAACATACTAGAAAATTTTAATAGTTTAAGAATCTGTAACTAGTGTAAAGTAGGCTTGGTACATGATTTTCAGGAAAAAAAGATAACTTATGGCAACCTTGTGTTTTGCGGTGAATGCTTTCAAACAAAAGCAGTTGGTCACTTTTTGTCTTTTGTTTCGGTCTCAGAAAATGTTATATTAATATGTAGAGACTGTATATTGGCCAATATATCGATTATCGGCTTCCATTAATAAATAATAATCTGTTATTGTTATCAGCCAAAATTTACATATCGGCGAATCCCTAATTTTAAGTATATTATTATTTTAAATATTGTTATCAGGACTGGAAATCTAACATGACAACATACCAGTGAGAAAGAGAAAGTAGTTGCAGTATTTGTTCCTGTAGGCTACATGGGAAAAAAACATTTTTTGTTAAAGTTAAGATATGTTAACGCGCATGTAAGTTAATAAACATAAACAATAGGTCTTTTACAGCATCAAGTTATTATAGGTTATTTGCAACCTGGCATATTTGGGACAGATCCAGGAGATTAGTATCTTTCTTTTTTTAATCATATATTAAAACATACACACAAATGTTGCATAGAGTATTTTTACCTTTTCATAATATCTAAAGGGATATTGTCTTTTAATTGTATTTTATATAACTTAATGTAAACATATACATGTATAATATATATGTATTCCTTAGTTTACCCAAAAATGAAATTGCTGTTTTTTTGCTGTTAATTTACTCACCCCCAGTCCCCAGTACATCCATGATGTGGGTGGCATTGTTTTTTCAAGAATATATTTATGAAGATATTGGTTGCATTATTGAAAGTCTAATCAATAAAAGTGAAAAACGACAATTCATTCAGCACAAAAGTAATCCCTGCCCCTTGTGACGTTAAACTGGCGTCTTATAAAGCAATATCTAATCGCATTCTTGTGCCCCACGCACTTACACCGTGTCTACACCGGACACGACAGGCGTGATGCGTATTTTCAATTGTTTTTTTTGGGTCACACCGCGGGCGCCGTGGGGGGGAAGCTTGGACCAGAGCATATTGTGAGCTCACACACCTCTTTAACATTATCTTTAGTTATCTCCGACTGATGAAGTAGAACATCATTAGTGCAGACGTGAATAACAATCTTTGAGTATTTACATTTAGCATTAGCCAAGCACATTTAGCGAGTCTAATGTTGGAATCGCGTCTTGTTTGTCACTCGCTGCTAAAGGCGACTTACTCGGGCAATGTGGACTGTTTGCCTCAACAGAGTTACATGGCAGATCATGAAATAAGAAATGTACAATTATTACTATAGACATGGGTTTGTAACCGTTTACTTGGCACAATAAAGTAAAATGGAAAAATAATGTTACTCGCACTTCTGTATTGTGACATTACCTGTTCAATATAGTTTGGACTGCATATCTTTTATTATATCTTTTATTATTTTATTATGTATCATTTTGGCAGCTTGGTCACAATAAAAGCCGTTTTTGGACTAACAAGGGTGTTTTGAAACTGAAATCTGATTTTTTAATCCATTACCCTTTTAAACGTTTTCATTTTTTCTACAGGTAAAAGCAACTGGCTTCTGCAAGCGTTTAGAGGCAATCCAAGGCAGACTGCACCTCTAATCCACCACATTGATTCAGAAGCCTCAGCTAAAACTCGGTCTTTAGGAAATAGAGCATTATGTAATTCCAAACGCAGTGGCTCAGTTCCGCACAGCGTAAGACAGTTTCACCGGGAAACCTATAAATGTGGTTCTGATTCGAAGGAACCATTTTCAGGATCACAGATCTCCAGCCTTGATGGAACCTCCGATCGGCTGACTCACACAGACACACAGGGTAAAGCCTCCATGGTCAATGTCGGCAGTAAAGCAGTAACGTGTCGCACAGCCACAGCTTGTGGAAAGGTCATCCTGGGCCCAAAAGCTTTTAATCTGGTACGTGCCAACCAACTTGCCAAGGGTGATGCCCTTGCAGTCGCACAGCTTGCTGGCATCATGGGTGCAAAACAGACTTCATCTCTCATTCCACTTTGCCATGCGCTTCCTCTTGACCACACCTCCGTTACCATAGAGTTGGTGGAGACGAGACACACCGCCGTTGTCAAGGCAACCTGCCAAACCACGGGCCGTACAGGAGTGGAGATGGAGGCTTTGACAGCTGTTACTGTGGCCACACTGGCGCTGTATGACATGTGCAAGTCTGTCAGTCGTGACATCGTTATAACTGACATTAAACTGCTCAGCAAGACGGGTGGGCAAGGAGGCGACTTTCAAGCTTCTTGACATACCCTGTGTTTGACAGTATATAAAGGAATATTGTCATTGTCTCTCCAGAGTGATTTCCTACAATATTACAAAGTGTGCTTTTGGATGCCTTTAACTTGTTATTGCCTATTTACTTATAAAAAGTGACCAACCTAAACTTTTCCTGAATAATTTATTAGCATTGATGTAATTTAAATGATGTCAAATCATTTATAATCTAGAATAAACATTTCATTGGGTTCCCAGTTAATTTTCATCATTAAAGGCCTAGTCCGTCAGATTTTCTCCCAACCATTCAGCCTTTAAACTACAATATAGCCAGTATTAAACACAAGAGTAGAACAGAATAGATTATGGCAAAGCTATAGCAAGAATGGGCTTCTGTAAAGTGATCTTAATGTTCACATGGCCGTGTGGTTAACTTGATTCGTCAGTTTTGTGAATGCAACATTCCTCTGTAATCAACAAATAGCAGCGTCAAACTATTTTCAAGTATGAAGTACATTAAGGGGCAGTTTCCCAGACAGGGTTTATTTAAAGGCAGGACTAGGCCCATGTTAAATTATGAAAGTATTTTTTACAAACATGTCTTACAAAAACAATTACCGCTGTGCATTTTGAGACAACACAAAGGCACTAATGTTTTTTCAAGTTGTTTTCAGTTTGGACCTCTCTATCATTGATTTTAATCTAGTCTTAATCCCTGTCTGGGAAACCGCCCTTAAACGTGAAAAGTGTCATTATTAAAGTGAGGAATACCTGTGCCTGGAATTTAATGTCTGATTTAAGTGTTAAATGTAGCTGTTACTGATGCTGGTTCATCTGATCATTGGCCAGTTTTGTTTGACAGTTTGTTTGCTTGTACTAGACCTGTTAGCCAGCCTTCTTCCTATCTCTCTAGGTTTATCATCCCCTCCACAGCTGTACAATTAAAGGAGGCTTTTGTAGCTATCCCAGATCTTATGTGTCCCCAGTCACCACAAGCACGAAATGTGGATGATTTGGCAAATTGTTTAATTCCTCTTGTTTACCAATTCTAAGTGTAGTTTCCCCTCTCTAACCGAAAAAACCCCCAAATTCCTTGGTTCAATGAAAGCAACATTAAAGTTGTAAGAAAAGATTGCAGAAGAGCAGAAAGAAAATGATGGACGGATCAATTACAAATTTCATATCTTTTGCAAAACACTCCAGGAAATTCCAGGAATCTGTTTCGTTAGAACGGGCTGAATACCTACAAATTCTCGTTTTCCAAAGATTTTGTTTGCTATGTTAAACTATGTGTTAAACCGCACCAGTTGGTCCAGAAAATAGAGCTATGTGAGAAGTTTTGTGAATTATTTTATTAAACAGATTGCTTTGATCAGGGAGCAGATTTCCTGCGATTTAACCCATTCATATTACTAATGTCAGCCACTCTGCATTTTCTAAATTTCAAGCTATTTCATCTGTTGATCTGTCAGACAATATTTTAAAGATGAAACCAACCAACTGTTCTCTCGATGTTTTACCTACTAAACTGCTTATGGATGTGCTACCTTCCGTTACATTTAGTTTGCTCCCTATTATCAATGGGTCCTTACACACTGGCACTGTTCCATCTTGTTTTAAACATACTGTGTTCCAGTTCTACTCCAAAAAACAAATCTTGATCTCACTGATTTTGATAATTATAGGCATATTTAAAAATAGCCTTTTTTGCATAAAGTTATCGAAAAGATAGCACTTACCAGATCACTGATCATTTGACTGTGTTTTTGAAATATAATATGGTTTGTTTCACTTGCATGTTGTTCCAGCAAGAACTTCCAAATGCCACACAGAATCAACTCCAGACCTTTAACATTCTTTATTTATGACAAAATTGTTCAAGGAAAAGCCCATACCTGGGAATAAAATGGCTTTTGATTAAACTGTCCAATTACTTTTGATCCTTTGAAAAAGGGGGGCTTCATATTAAAAAGATTTAATTCCTCAAGCCTTCAGCTAATCTGGATCAAGTGAAAATTGAAAGGTATGTGTTTGATGGCCAAAGCCTTTTGAACAGTAACAGCTGATGGGATTCACAGTTTGCCATCTAGAATCAAACCTGTCATCACACAATGAGCGACTTGAAGATTTGCCTAATTTTATCAGATTAGTGGATGTAAATATTTAAATATAAAAGAATATTACATCACAGAATACACGTGACCCTGTAATTTACTCACCATCATGCCATCCAGGAACAGTATGACCTTCTTCCTCCAAACACAGAGTTACAGAAACAGCAATTATGACAATTGTTGCCATACATGTCTGTCAAAACCAGCGAGAAAGAGAAGTTGCAGTATTTGTTCGTATACCTGTAGGCTACATGAAAACACTTTGGAGTCTCAAAACATGCTGTGGCCAAAAGGGTCTATCCTTAAAAATCGGTAACACTTTAGATATCAGTCCGTAATGTACTGCATAATTAAATGTAACAATAATGTACCTCTACAGAACAAATAATATGGTAAAGGGGAACAATATGCAAAGTTTGGGGAATAAAGAAGTCAGGAAAAAAGTATGCTGTAAGTATTTTAAAACTAATGGATAACTATTTTAATATTAATTAGTATGCATGACCTGGGGTATGCTATACAACAATCTAGTCTGAACACTACATTTTTGTAAACACAATATACCCATAGATAAGCTACTGTGGATGTTAATTAAGTAGCTATGGGGTTCTTATTTTATAACTATAGCAAACATGACATAAGGGGAAATTATGTGTATTGGATTTTTAATGGCATGCAGTTCCCATGATGGGGTAACTGAAGGCAAACGATTGTTGTCGAGCACAAGCTGATGCGTCACACTCCAGTCCACCAGGTGTCGCAAACGCACCACGTGACGGATAAACAGCACGCGAAGAAAGAGCAGCTCAGGCACAGGAAGTGATAATGTGCGTGTTTTGTTTTCCTCTCTTACTATAACTTTCGAGTAACTTTATAGTTTTTACCGGACGCATTAAACTATTGATTCACTGAGAGTTGTTGCTGTATTGAGATCTCTTCTCAATTCATCACAGCTTCGCAACAATAATTGTTAGTTTATTGTTTGTTTTGTGTTCAGATGTCCATCATGAGGACACATATAGATGTGATGTGCTGTAAATCAGTAGGAACGGATCTGTCCATGCTGGATATTGATGATTTAATGACAGAAATCTCTCAGCTGAAGAAAGAGGTGGCGGTATTGGAGGCAAAGCTCGGGGAGAGAGATGAACTGAACACAAAGGTTTGTACAGATTAAACTTTCATTGATTCATTATGGGAGGGTGTTTGTAAGGCTTCTTCACAGGACCTGGGTGGGTCTCTCTTTCTATTGAGTAGTGTGCTAGAACATTCTGTTCAAACCACACAAGAGAATATTGTGTTCAAGAATATTTATCATAGATATGAATGTAACATTTGCCTTCATATTAGTTTAAATGTATAGAAACTCTTAATTAGAATTCTCTGCTTGTTGTGATGTTTTTCCAGGATGTATCTGTTTTCTCTCTCTGTGTCATTTCTGATCAAACATCTCCAGAGCTTCTGGTTTCTGTCTGTAATGAAGAGCAGAAACCATCAGTGAATCTGCTGGACTGCAAAATGGAGCTGAAAACAGAAATCACTGAAACAGAAGAACAGACAGATGCTGGTTTGATTCATCCAGGTAACTTCAATTATTGTCGAACCGGTAATGAGAGTAAAAAGACAATATAATTATAGTTTGAGAAGTCCATCGTGCATTATAATTATTACACTTATAATCATAGTTATTTTCTCTGTTCATTTTAGACCTGATGAAAGTAAAGGAGGAAATTACAGAACCGAATGAAATGGAGGAAAAAACTCATATAACTTTAGAAGAATCGCAGAGCTTCTTAAAGACTGAGGAGAATTTGTCACCAATACAATCTCAAAATGAAACAACCGAAGATTCCCTAAAATGCCCTCAGTGCGGAGAAATCTTCACTTGTGAATACAGTTTAAACAGGCACGTCAGACTTCACATCAGAGAAAAGTCTTACAGTTGTGACCAGTGTGGAAAGACTTTCGTTTTTAAATCCCACCTCATCAGTCACATGAAAGTTCACAGTGGAAAAAAGTCTTACAGCTGTGATGAGTGCGGAAAGACCTTCATTTGTAAATTACACTTTACTGATCACATGAGACGTCACACCGGAGTAAAGGTTTATGAATGTGACCAGTGTGGAAAAACCATTCATAAATACATTCATGATGAGCACATGAGAAGTCACGCTAGAGAAAGGCCACACAAATGTGACCAGTGTGAAAAGACCTTCACTCGAAAATCCCACATGAACGAGCACATGAGAAGTCACACTGGAGAAAAGCCTTACAGTTGTGATCAGTGTGGAAAGGTCTTTTCACGCAAATGTCACCTTAGTAAGCACATGAGAATTCATACCGGAGAAAAGCCTTACGTGTGTCTTCAGTGTGGAAAGAGTTTTGCTTGGGCAGATAATCTGAGAACTCATCTTTTGTGTCATTCTGGAGTGAGACCATTTCAGTGTGAACAGTGCAGTAGAACATTCATATCTGTACGCTACCTGAAGAAGCACATGAGGACACATGCAGGTGTGACTAATGACTAAACACAAGAAAACACAAACAGGTGTGACATCTCATATGTGTTTTGAGTGTGGAAAAGCCTTTACTACAGCTAGCCAATAAAAAACAGCATCACAGATTTCATACGGGACATAAACGTTACCCTTGCTCCTCATGTGGACAGAGTTTTAGAGAGTCTTGTGACTCACAGGAAGAAGTGTTGCAAAGACAACAAAAATCATCTTCAAGAAACTGTTTAGACCACAAGATCCCTAAGTGCTGCTGCTGTAGTCTGCTAATACTTGTCTAGTGGTGATTAAGTTAGTCATTGATTGACAAGACAAATGCAGAGGTGGTCATTGTAATAAATGAAAAAATTTGAATGTTAGTTTAGCTATGTTAATATTTTAAAAGCAGTCTGAATGAATTTCTTTGTGGGGTCATTCCGTGTCAATTCCAGAGGTCACCGGCTCAAACTTTAGGCCCCGGTTTTATAGACCAGGTTTAGCCTAAGCCAGGACTATGCCTTAGTAAATTTAGGCTATTTAAGTCGCTTTTATTAAAATGCTGTAGTTTTTTTTACTGATGTCCATCTTGACTCAAAACAACAGCACTGACATATTTTAAGATACGTCAGGGCCAGTTATTTTCAGTTAAGACAGTTCAAACATTAATTTTAGTGTGGAATTTATCTTAAACCTTGTCTGTGAAACCAGGCCTAGATTTTTAAAATCTTTTTACAAAAGCAAGTGCAACATCAGTAGTGATGAATTAAATACCACAGATGAATGGAAACGGAGAAATCTACTATATTGTAGAGGATAGAAATTACGATCTTCAACCGAACTTTGGAGCCATATTAGAGGGGGTTGAAAAATTACATAAGAAATATGCCTGCATCACAATTTTATTTTTCAAAGGAGATTCGTTTATGTTCAATCTGTAACTTTATCAATCATTGATTTATTTAATGCCAATGGTGACGGTTAACAATGAGGAAAAATCTTTTTGTGTGTGTGTATTTTTTGCATGTATGTAATTCAAAAATTGTAAGTGATACCTTAATGTCCTTTTATATGCGTCTGCTAGAACAAGTTATCTTTTGGGAACTACATTTATAAGACACTATGCTTTAGTCCCAGAGATAAGCGGTTAAAATGTAAGCTTTTTCAATCATCGAAAACCAAATGTGAGTCATTTCGTAGAAATCTGGTACTTCATTTCTTTTAAAGGGGAATGTCTTATAAACAAATAATGTTGAAACTAGAAATGCATATTTTGTCCATCTATCAAAACATGCATTGAACATAACCACTTCGGTGTCTTTTTGGCACGGAGTTACTTTGTGTGTTCTGTTACCCTGTAAAAAGGCTACAAAATGAATCCACAAATATTAATTACAAAAAAACTAGTAAAAATGTACTAAATAAACTTTGTTTCGTCTGCGCTTTTTTTTGTTTGAATATATTTGAATAAAACCCATATTATCTCGTCATTTTGCTGTGTTTCTGAGGGGCTAATTGTAGGCAAACGATTGTTGTTTTGCACAAACTGATGCGTCACACTCCAGTCCAGCAGGTGTCGCAAAAGTACCACGTGTCAAATACCACTTGAATAAAGAGCAGCTCAGTTCCTCATTCACTACAGTAGGTGGCGATATGCACCTAAACAAGTTGTTTGCAACTCCCCCTTAAAAAGGGAAAGAAGATGCAGCCTCTATTGGCTTCAGTTGAACGCTTTATTATTTGCGTGATAATAAGTGTTTTGTTTTCTTGCTTACTATAACTTGCACGCATTAAACTCTTGATTCACTGAGAGTTGTTGCTGTATTGAGATCTCTTCTCAATTTATCACAGCTTCGCAACAATAATTGTTAGTTTATTGTTTGTTTTGTGTTCAGTGGTCCATCATGAGGACACAGATAGATGTGATGTGCTGTAAATCAGTAGGAACGGATATGTCCATGCTGGATATTGATGATTTAATGACAGAAATCTCTCAGCTGAAGAAAGAGGTGGCGGTATTGGAGGCAAAGCTCAGGGAGAGAGATGAACTGAACACAAAGGTTTGTACAGATTATACTTTCATTTATTGAGTCGTTTTCTATTTGGAAACCACACAAGAGAATATTGTGTTGTGGAATGTTTATAATACATGTGAGTGTTTATTTGCCTCCATACTGGTTTAAATGTATATAAACTCTAAATGTTATTATCTGCTTGTTGTGATGTTTTTCCAGGATGTATCTGTTTTCTCTCTCTGTGTCATCTCTGATCAAACATCTCCAGAGCTTCTGGTTTCTGTCTGTAATGAAGAGCAGAAACCATCAGTGAATCTGCTGGACTGCAAAAGGGAGATAAAAACAGAAATCACTGAAACGGAAGAACAGACAGATGAAGCTGAATTGATTCATCCAGGTAACTTCAATAATTGTTGAACTGTCGATGACATGAAGACATTTTAAGTATAGTTTCAGACGTAGGGATGTCAGAACTGCTGTAAATTACATTATAATTCTAAAGACAAGCCTTTTCTCCTAAGCCCACTAGAGTTCGCAGCACAATGGTCAAATATTAAAGGGACAGAACACCCAGAAGGAAAATTCTGTCATCATTTTTTTCACCCTCAAGTTGTTTCAAACCTGTGTACATTTCTTTGTTCCGATTAACACAGAGAATGTTATTTCAAGGAATATTAGTAATTTTATATTCTGGGACATCATCAACAACTACCATTTAATTTTAATTAATTAATTTAATTTAGTCATTTGGCAGACGCTTTTATCCAAAGCGACTTACAGTGCACTTATTACAGGGACAATCCCCCTGGAGCAACATGGAGTAAAGTGTCTTGCTCAAGGACACACTGGTGGTGGCTGCTGGGATCGAACCAGCAACCTTTTGATTCACCAGTTCAGTGGTTTAACCCATTAGACCACCATCTCGCACTACAACCATAGTTGTTGAACAAAAAATGTGATGTTTGAAAGAATTTAGGAACACTAACAGTTCTGGGACACCTTTGACTACCATTTCATTTTTCCTATGGTAGTCAATGATGTCCCGGAACTGAAAATTACTAACATTCTTCCAAATATCTTATCAGTGTTCATCGGTACAATGTGATTTATACAGGTATGCAATTTAAAAAGGGTGAGTAAGTGATGATGACAGAATTCACATTTTTGGGTGAACTATCCCTTTAATTAAATTTGTTGATCAAAGTACCGTACCACCTAATGACTGGCATAGGAAATGAAGCTGTGAAACTTTGCTTGTCTCATGATTAGATACACCTTGTCCTCCAACACTTTTTTTTATTTACCAGCTGTTTTTTTAACTAAAGAACATGTTTTTTCCATGTTTTTCAAGTTAACAGTAATGGTGGACACAAAACACTTGACTTTTACTTTGTGGAGATTTGCAGAAAGAATACAAAGCTATATCAAAAACAGACGATGTGGAAAGATTTTTAACACCGAAGATAAGTAAAAATGTATGAGAACAGCAGTGCACGGTTGCATAAAGCATCTTAAGGTTTTCCCTGAAGTATTACACTTAAGGGGTGATTTCCCTTTACCAAAGACAATAGAAGAATAACTTAAGGAAAACTTAAGGTATATATAAGGGCACACTTAAAATCAGATTAAAATGGGACAGGTGTGTAATAAGGTGGTGATTATAGGGTTTGTTTTAAGAAGTCTTGTTTTACTTTCTTACTCTCACACTTAACAGCAGCGGCTCTTGTCAAAGCGTCTGTCTGCTCCCTCTCACGCGCCTGAGTTACGTCATCGACCAATGATAATAAAACAATTCATACAACTATAATAATTGCACATAGGCTATATGAGATGTTTTCTGTATTTATCAATCATGTATAACATTTGAAATTGTATTTAAAACAGAAAATGAATGTATAGAGTTTTTAATTCCCTGTCATGTCACGTACCACTACGGGTCTCTTCAAGTACCAATAGGGGTACGGGTACCACTGTATGTGAACCACTGGCTTAAATGAAAGACTACTATTTGACTACAAAAATCTCTAGTCAGGGACAGGCCTAATGTTTGTATTCAACTAATATTTTAATTTGCTAGTGGTCTTATTCAGTAATTCCTTAAGAATTTTTACAATGTCACAATAATCAAAATGATTTTCTCTGTTCGTTTTAGACGTGATGAAGGTGAAAGTGGAAATTACAGAACCGAATGAAGTTGAAGAAAAACCTCATCATTTTATAAATGGAGAAGAATCTCAAAGCTGCTTGAAGACTGAGGAGAATTTCTCATTGAAACAATCTCAAAGAGAAACAGCCTACGATTCCCTTACATGCCCTCAGTGTGGAGACATCTTCACTCGTAAATATAATTTAAACAGGCACATCAGACGTCACACAGAAGGAAAGTCGTACATTTGTACTCCGTGTGGAAAGACGTTTGTATGTAAAAACATTCTTAAAGCGCACATGAGAAGTCACACTGGAGTAAAGCCATACAGATGTGACCAATGTGGAAAGACCTTCAATTGTAAATCCCACTTGACAGATCACATGAGAATTCACACTGGAGAAAAGCCGCACAGATGTGACCAGTGTGGAAAGACCTTCAGTTGTAAATTCCCCTTGAACGAGCACATGAGAATTCACACCGGAGAAAAGCCATACAGATGTGACCAGTGTGGAAAGACCTTTGCACTGAAATCCACTCTTAATGTGCACATGAGATGTCACACTGGAGTAAAGCCGTACAGATGTGACAAGTGTGGAAAGACCTTTGCACAGAAATCCACTCTTAATGTGCACACGAGAGGTCACACTGGATTAAAGCCTTACAGATGCGACCAATGTGGAAAGACCTATACTTGTAAATCCAATTTGAAAGATCACATGAGATGTCACACTGGAGAAAAGCCGCACAAATGTGACCAGTGTGGAAAAGTCTTTTCACGTAGAAGCAACCTTAGTAAGCACATGCGAGTTCACACCGGAGAAAAGCCTCACATATGTCCTCAGTGTGGAAAGAGTTTTAGTTGGGCAGCTGGTCTGAAAGAGCATCTTTTGTATCATTCTGAAGTGAGACCGTTTCAGTGTGAACACTGCAGTAAAACATTAATAGCTGTATGGTACCTGAGGAGACACTTTGAGAAGACTCATGCAGGTGTGACTAATGCACTTTCTTCCTCTGAAGAACATAAGAAAACCACACAGGTGTGATGTCTCACATGTGCATTGAGTTTGGAAAAGCCTTTACTACATCTAATCAAATAAAAAAGCATCACAGATTTCATGCAGGAGAGAAATTTCACCCCTTCTTGTGACTCACAGGAAGAATTGTTGCAAGATCAAAGCTCATCCTCAAGAAACTGTTCAGAGGTGCGTTTCCCAAAAGCATCGCTAGTCAACAATGGTCGCAAGTTCCATCGTTCCAGCATAGCTCAAAGATTCAAGTGTTCCCCGAAAACATCTTTCATCAATCGCATGCCAGTTGGTTTCTCAAACGATGCTTTGTAGTTAACCAGCAAGTTATTTGGGAAAGATCTTCTGCAGTCATTTTCTAATACTGGTCTAGCAGTGATTAAGTTTGTCATTGTTTGACGATACGAATTCATAGGTGGTCATTGTAATCACTGCATAACTTTTTTGGAATGTTAGCTCAGCAATGTTATAATATATATGATCAACAATCTGAATGATTTTCTTGGGTAGATTACGGCTTGCATTATTTTGCTGGGTGCTGGGTAACTACGGGCCAGTGAATAAGTGGTTTTGTACATCTTGTACAATGTTATCTGTGTTTACTGTGGCCAAAGCCTTTTGAACAGCTAATGGGGATTCACAGTCACTTTTTCTTCAGGCAAACACCGTTACAATAACACCGATTATGTCAATTGTTGACTCACACATCTTTCCAAACCATTGAGAAAAATATTGTAATTGTTTATAAATTATTCATTATTGTTAATATTTTTTAGAAGGGGGACCGGAGGGTGTGCTCCAACTATCGGGGATCACACTTCTCAGCCTCCCCGGGAAAGTCTATGCCAGGGTACTGGAGAGGAGAATCCGGCCGATGGTAGAACCACAGATTCATGAGGAACAGTGTGGTTTTCGTCCCGGTCGTGGAACGCTGGACCAGCTCTATTCCCTCTACAGGGTGCTTGAGGGTTCATGGGAGTTTGCCCAACCAATCCACATGTGTTTTGTGGATTTGGAGAAGGCATTCGACTGTGTCCCTCGCGGCATCTTGTGGAGGGTGCTCCGGGAGTATGGGATTCGGGACCCTTTGCTAAGGTCCCTGTACGACTGGAGCAGGAGCTTGGTTCGCATTGCCGGCAGTAATTCAGACTTGTTTCCGGTGCTTGTTGGACTCAGGCAGGGCTGCCCTTTGTCGCCGGTTCTGTTCATAATTTTTATGGACAGAATTTCTAGGCGCAGCCAGGGGCCAGAGGGCGTCAGGTTTGGGGACCACATGATTTCATCTCTGCACTTTGCGGATGATGTCGTCATGCTGGCCCCATCAGACCAGGAGCTTCATCATGCACTGGTACGGTTTGCAGCCGAGTGTGAAGCGGCTGGGATGAGAATCAGCACCTCCAAATCTGAGGCCATGGTTCTCAGTCGGAAAAGGGTGGCTTGCCCACTTCAGGTAGGTGGAGAGTTCCTGCCTCAAGTGGAGGAGTTCAAGTATCTGGGGGTCTTGTTCACGAGTGAGGGAAGGATGGAACGGGAGATTGACCGACGGATCGGTGCAGCTTCTGCAGTAATGCGGTCGCTGTACCGGTCTGTCGTGGTGAAGAAGGAGCTGAGCCGTTAAGCGAAGCTCTCGATTTATCGGTCAATCTACATTCCTACTCTCACCTATGGTCATGAGCTGTGGGTCATGACCGAAAGGAAAAGATCCCGGATACAGGCGGCCAAAATTAGCTTTCTCCGCAGGGTGGCTGGGCGATCCCTTAGAGATAGGGTGAGAAGCTCGCTCGCTCGCTCACTCGGGAGGAGCTCAGAGTAGATCCGCTGCTCCTCCACATCGAGAAGGGCCAGCTGAGGTGGCTCGGGCATCTTTTCCGGGTGCCCCCTGGGGCAGACCTAGGACACGTTGGAGGGACTATGTCTCCCGGCTGGCCTGGGAACGCCTCGGTGTCCCCCCGGAAGAGCTGGAGGAAGTGTCTAGGGAGAGGGAAGTCTGGGCATCCCTGCTTTGACTGCTGCCCCCGCGACCCGGCCCCGGATAAGCGGAAGAAAATGGATGGATGGATGGATGTTCATATTTTCATGCATTAAAACACTATGAACTCTCAAGACAACTTAGGAAAATGAATATCTTCTTTTTTGTTCAAATATATAAAAGAAAAAATTGTGTACAAAGCTTACCGGTACAAGGGCCATGGTTTCAAAATGTTTTTTTAATGTAGAAGGATCAACAAATATTATTAACTGATATGGTTATTTGTAGTTAAAATGTAGCGTTTCTTTGCAAAATGGCGTTGCTGAGCTCTCCCAATCCCAAATTCAAACTTTAACTTGGGTAGTTTGATCTCAACCTTAACTATTTATGGGAGAATCTTATTGACAAAGGCAGAAGGTATGACACGTCTTGTTTATCCTGCTTTCTCTTTGTTGATCAGAAAGAGATTAAATCTATTGGCCCACTGCTTTTCCGTTTTATATGGAAAAATAAACCTGAATGTCTTCAAAGAAAAACTCTGGTAAGAAGCTATAAAGAGGGTGGTCTTAACGCTTTACATTTTCAGTCTATTAACCAGACATTTAAAATAAATTGGATTAAGAATTGTCCTAAATTTTCTTATACAGGCTCTACTTTCCTGGAAGATTTCTTTTAAACGTAATTTCTCCCCACACACATGTATGCTTTGGAATAACAAAAACATATTGTCTGGTAACAAGTCACTCTTTTTCAAGGAATGGGTGAATCAAAATATACTATTTGTTTATGACTTGTCTTTATTCTCATGGAGAACTTCTTTCCTTTACGGACTTTGCATCTTTTAAAGATGAAAAAACACTGATATCCTCTGATAAACTTTCTCCATTCAATTCATTTAAGTCTATATCAAAACCTTTAAATTCAAAGGCTTCTAAAACATGTAACATTCTTGAGTCTGTTGTAAGATTTCTTTAAGATATGTTAAACCGTATTTTTTAACTATGTTGATATGTTTTGTTGATTTTAATGGCCTTGCAGAGTATTTGTGATGTCCGTTGTCCCCCCTGTAATTGTGTTTTATACCTTGAATAATATCTCTTCAGACTGAAGCGTCACGTGCAATGCAAGCACAACGCCTATGGCTTCCGTTAAACTACGCAAAAAGGATGAATGAACACGATGGATTTATATATTTTTGACGTTCAATATTGATGAATATTGATTTTTTATATAATACACCGCAGTACTATATTACTTTATTGATATTACACACCTCGGTACCGTACGTTTGGCGATATACACCTAAACATGTTGCTTGCGTTACTTGGCGTCATGTTGGCGTTGATCGTTACTGTCACTTGCTGTTAATGTGTTTTGTAAATATAGTTTGTTAGTTTTACTCAAAACACTTAAAACTGAATGTGTCGAAATTATTCAACATTTTACTGTGTTTTTTTCTTTGCTATTTTGCTTTAAATATATCGTTCATAAATTATTTGTGTTCACATTTTATAAAAAATTATTTATTTGATGTTTCATTTATTGTTCACTGCTATCTATTATATAAGGTTTACTTTCTAAATACAAACCTGGAAGCAATGCCTGGATGTAGTAACATTAAAGGTGTTTAATTACATTTAAAGAATAAATATGTACTATTAAAACAGAACAAGTATTTATTGACATTTCATAAATGTCTTCCGTGTTGAGGTCAGAATTAGGTGACGTATATCCGCTCGGGCTTCCAGTGGAGGTGACTAATGTTTGTGTTTGGCTTTCTTGCTTGCTATATCTTGCAGATTTTTTACTTGACGCATTAAATTCTTTATTCATTATTGATACAATGGTCACAATTGTCTTGGTTTAACGAAGCTCCTATCGTGTTAAAAATTTAGTTTATTGTTTATTTTGTGTTCAGTTGTCCATCATGAGGACACAGATAGATGTGATGTGCTGTAAATCAGTAGGAACGGATCTGTCCATGCTGGATATTGATGATTTAATGACAGAAATCTCTCAGCTGAAGAAAGAGGTGGCGGTATTGGAGGCAAAGCTCGGGGAGAGAGATGAACTGAACACAAAGGTTTGCTTTCATTTTATGATCGTAATATTTTTTGTTGCGGTAACGTTAGAATGTAAAGATCAGATGTCGTCATACTGTGAGTAATACATGTACAACTTTCTGTTATCGGAAACCACACAAGAGAATATTTTTTTCTAGAATATGTATCACACATTTGATACATGTGAATGTAACATTTGCCTTCATACTAGTTTAAATGCATATAAGCGTGAATTTAATTCTTTGCTTATTGTGATGTTATTTCCAGGGTGTGTCTGGCGTGTCTCTCTGTGTCATCTCTGATCAAACATCTCCAGAGCTTCTGTCTGTCTGTAATGAAGAACAGAAACCGTCAGTGAATCTGAAAATGGAGATAAAAACAGAAATCACTGAAACAGAAGAATCTGATTTGAATTATCCAGGTAACTTCAATTATTGTTGAACCAGTAATGACAATGACATTATAATTATACTATAGATTCGGAACTAGGGCTATTAAAACTGCTGTAAAGCTGTATTCACAGTTCATACTTAAATAACAATAATATTCAAATCATATTTAAATGATAAAACAAGCTTTACGAGGGCTTTTCCATTAAGTGCAAGTTATAGTCGTGCATAGGACCTATGCAGTAACCTACGCTGTAGACTCATGCGCCGTTGTGTTTCCACACTACCTTACGTTTGCGTGCAAGCTGTCCGCGTCTTCGGTGTGATTCAGTCAACAATGGTTAAGTAACTTCCCAATGTTTGGAAGATTTATCGAAAAATAAAAGGTTTATGAATATCGTCTTTTGTTTAGTGCGAGTTGTTGATAAAAGAAAGGCTATCGCGTTTTTTGTTGCGGAGAATAAGTATACTTTGGGTTCACTTCACTTCACTGTTCACTTCACGATTCTTCCGATACTTCGGTTGTATCGAAAAGGATCGATCCTAACATGAAAACATCGATACTAATGTGTTTTTACTACAGATCTTATTTATTTACTAATGTAGGCAATAATTGTATAATAAAGAAGTATTTATCAATACACCTAGTTTTGCACATGTTGCTCCTCCCTGGCTTGCTGTGTTTGGTAGTCCGCTATCACGTGACTCAGCAGCGCCAAGCGCAAGCACGCAGACGCTGCTGCTGCTGCCAGCGTAAAGAATAAAAACACTGAGAACTGCGGTGTTTGGCAGTGGGCCTTTGGGGGTAAAAAGCCAAATATTATAAGTACTTTATTATTTAAACACGTTGTTTATTTTTGTTTCTAAAACAATTGTGTGCACTTTGTTTATAAATTCTATTATTTATCATGGTGGCAATCATTTTATTATAGTGTCTAAACATAACACTAAACAAAAACGGACATGCTGTTTTAAAAGCTTTGTTATACAGTAATAATTTCGTGCACTTTTTTTTAAACTAGAGAAGTAATACTAGGATAGGTAGAAATTGTTTCGTTATATATCGGTTTTCTGTTCTGTTAATCTGTTATTGTTACTATTTTCTAATAATAATTTGGTGCAAAGTTCATGCTTGCAAAATTCTATTACAGGGATAAATAACTAAATAAATAACTTTATTTTGTTTAAATTATGCCCTGTGTTTTAACATCGACATGATTAATAAGCCTATAGGCACATTAACAGGACAAATGACAAAATAGTTTAGTGTTCATGAAAATATATTCAGATTTAGCAAATTATTGATGAATTCATCTGATAAATTATGACATTTCATCCACAGGAAAGTAAATGTAAATTCAAGTGAATGCTTATGAAAGTATTGGTATCGATACAAAATTTTACAGTAGCCTATCGCCCACCACTATGAACCAGTGCAGAAGTCAATATGGATCTTATTACCACCTGCTCGTCACTAGAGGTGTGAACCTACACTGGTGTCACGGTTCGGTTCGATTACGATTACCATGTCATCGATTCGGTTCAATTCGATATCACGATGCATTGACGATGCATTGACGTCTCAAATTTAAATTTTACTAGTTCACATGTTTGTCAATATATACAAGCAGTCAGATATATGAACTGAAACTTTCATTTTACCTGGTCTTCTTCGAGTATCAAACATCATACAAAACTCAAGTCTGGGCATTAGCATGAGCAAAAGGGGCAAATACAAAAAATAAATATTTGAAGTGCACAATGCAAGGAGTGTACTTTAGTACTTACAGTAAATACTGCAATGTACTTGTAACACATTTTAATGTAAAGTGGCTCGCTGTGGTGCTGCGATGGAAGAATGTTGATATTCGTCGGATTCTTCCCAAAAGCCTGGCGAGTGCGGCCACATTAAGCGCTCGCTGGGACGCCAGATTAACTGTTTGTGCGAAGCATTTCACGTGATCTCAATGTTCCGATTTGAGCTGCAGCGATCATATTCGACACATTATCTGTCACAAGCACTACATCTTTATTCGATAGCTGCCATTCCTCGACGACATGAGACAGTAGCTCTGCAAGATGTGCACCTGTGTGAGACGTTATTGTATTGTCACATTCGACTGTGTTGCGACCGAAGTCCAGGAATCGCATGTTATTGCAACTCGATGAGCTCGGCTCATTAACTTCATTACCTGGGCCATGGTTTCGTGGTAGAGTTCGGGCAGAGTGTTTTCTGAAAAGTGGCTGCGTGAGGGAAGTGGCTATATCGCGGCTCCAGTGTATTCAACAGGTGGCGAATCCCGGGCTTTGTAAGTTTGTGGTATTAACCCCTGCGTGTTTTATTTGTGCGTGACAAGATTTACACACATCTTGTGTCCTCTCCAGGTCGTGCTTACCAGGTTTTTCATAAAAGCCGAAATGTGCCTAGATGTCGGCTTTTAAAGTAGTTGGAGCATTTTTGATTACTCGGCTTCCTCCGCTATTGCATGCTAAAGCATTGAAGCACGTATGAGAGATGACGTCAGAAAAATGTAAGTGCGTAATAAACGGTTATGGTCTGTAACTGAACCGATACCGAATCGTCCTCGTTTGCATCGCGATGCATCGTAAAAACGATTAATTTCGACACCCCTACTCGTCACGTGATTGTCACTATTTGCGTGCACCTTCCCCATAAAATATAAACACTCTAGGATATTTGTACTACACAACATTTTAATCCGATTCATTGTTTTTACAACTCTTGTTTAGTTTTTATTGCTTAGTTAAACATAACATAAATAAAAAGTGTAGTCAACTAAATTTATATGCATTTTTGGTTAAATTATTGCATTTCCTTGTCAATTCCTGTTCATTTTGAGCATGATACGTGTGCTATCACGTCCGTACCACACAGCAAAAATAGACTCGATGCGTAAACGATCGCCGCACTGCATTCGCACGCTGTGTGAATGATCTAATCCTTTAACATGTGCACGTAAAAATATACGGGCCGCACACGCACTGCACATGGAGTATGTGTGGCCCAGGCTGACGCGCACCTCTCCAAAAAAGCAAAAACTCGTCGCCTCAACGCGGACCCTACATGGACCACAAGCGCTGGGATTGGTCTGTTTGACCAATAACGTTTTGCCACGTAACATACAATAATTGTTCATTTAGTTTCAATCATTTTCTGCATGTCTCATTTACTATAATTGCATTCGTGCTATGAAGGCCAGTCGACCACAGTGCTTCTTAAATATCAATATCTTCCATTAAAAAACTCATAAAATCGGTCAACCATCTGGTAGCGTAGATTCGCGTTCATACATCATTTTCTTTTAAGCAATGATAGTTTTTGCACTGCTTCTAGGTCTTACTATACACTGTGTAACGGGTTGCCGTTGGCAGTCAGCGAAGTCTTTTTCTTGCATCTGGTAGATTAACAGCATAAACACCTCAGCTTTTGAAAGGATCGGCTAACTAACAAACCACTTCAGTAACATCATCATCATGTCTTACGTGTTTCTTGATGCACCTAAAATTCCAATGCACTGACTTTGCATTTGTTTACATTTTTGTTCAACGAATATTCAAGTTTTATTTTCCTATTCAGAAGACCTTCATTTTTACTGTCTATTAATCATAACGATTTTCTCTGTTCATTTTAGACCTGATGAAGGTGAAGGAGGAAATTACAGAACCGAATGAAGTTGAAGAAAAACCTCATCATTTTATAAATGGAGAAGAATCTCAAAGCTGCTTGAAGACTGAGGAGAATTTCTCATTAAAACAATCTCAAAGAGAAACAGCCAAAGACTCCCTTACATGCCCTCAGTGTGGAGACATCTTCACTCGTAAATGTAATTTAAACAAGCACATAAGACGTCACGCAGATGGAAAATCGTACATTTGTACTCCGTGTGGAAAGACCTTTAAGAATGTTTTTACACACAAAGTGCACATGCGAAGTCACACTGGATTAAATCCTTACAGATGTGACCAGTGTGGAAAGACTTTCAATGGTAAATCCCACTTGAAAGATCACATGAGAATTCACACCGGAGAAAAGCCGTACACATGTGACCAATGTGAAAAGACCTTTGCACTGAAATCCACTCTTAATGTGCACCTGAGATGTCACACTGGAGTAAAGCCGTACAGATGTGACCAGTGTGAAAAGAGCTTTGCACAGAAAACCCACTTGAAAGATCACATGAGAAGTCACACTGGGGAAAAGCCTTACGGATGTGACCAGTGTGGTAAGACCTTTACACGTAAATGGCATGTTACTAAGCACATGAGAAGTCACAATGGAGAACAGCCCTACAGATGTGATCAGTGTGGAAAGAGTTTTGCGTGGGCAGATAACCTGAGAACTCATCTTCTGTGTCATTCTGGAGTGAGACCATTTCAGTGTGAACAATGCTGTAAAACATTCCATTCTGTACATTACTTGAAGAAGCAGATGAGGACACATGCACATATAACTAATGCACTCTCTTCCTCTAAAGAACACAAGAAAACACACACATCTCTTATGTGCTTTGAGTGTGGAAAAGCCTTTACTACATCTAGCCAGTTAAAAAAGCATCACAGATTTCATACAGAAGAGAAACTTCACCCCTCAGGATGTACGAACCCTCATGAAACTGTTCAGACCAGAAGATCCCTGAGATCTTCTTCCGTCATTTGCTAATACTTGTGTAGTAGTGTTTTAAGTTTGTCGTTGTTTGATGAGACAAATTCAGAGATGGTCATTGTAATAACTGCGAAATAAATCTGGAGTGTTAGTTAAGCAATATTTGATCAACAATCTGAATTCATTTCTTTGGTAAATTACAGACCAGTGATGCTTGAATTTTTTGTTCAGTGCTGGGTAACTACAGGCCATTGAATAAGTGTTTTGAGACCATCTTGTAAAATTAAAATGTAACATTTTTATGGATGGCTAAAGCCTTTTGAACATAAAACAGCTACTGGTATTCACAGTCATAGTTCTAGAATCAAACCTGTCATCACACAATAAGACACTTATAGATTTGCCGAATTGTGTCGGGTTAGTGGAGGCAAATATTTAAATATTAAAGAAATTTCATCTCTGTTTGAAAATTAACCCACAATTTACTCACCTTCATGCTATCTTGGGTACAGTATAACCAGGGCTGGGGAGTAACGAAATACATGTAACTTAGTTACTTATTTTAAATCAAAATTTGAGTAACTATTTCATTATAGTTACTTTTTAAATGGTGGTAATCAAATTACAGTTATATCCGAAAAGTATTTTAGATTACCAAAGTGATTCCTTGGAATTTTAATGGTATTTATTTCATTTAAACTTTATAATAACTGTAACGGGCAATTAAAGGGGTCATACGATATGACTAAAACAAATATTATTCAATCTGTATACACTTTTTAAGGTTGAAAAACACTGTTTTTTTTCCACATTCCGTGCATGTTTGTATCTCCTGTTTGCCCCGCCTCTCTGAAGCACGCAGATTTTAACAAAGCTCATGGCTCTAAAAAGCAAGATGTGCTATGATTGGCCAGTGAACCAGTGCCTATTGATTTGTCAAATACTGCAACCGTTTGACGGAAATGTAACGCCTCTTACCATATTTGGAACATCAGGTTACAAAGCAATTGTACTGACAGGTTTGTCTGGTCTCTGACGTAGATATGTGGGGGTGTGGTTACGCGATGCGTTTCAGGCAGGTCTGGGTGAGCATTCGTTTTTATATAGAATGCATCTTTCCTTCTGACAGTTTAATTTTTGCAGTTGTACATGTCTAATACATGCATGGGCAATTTATAACATACGCTGTCAAACATGTATTCTTACGACTCCTTTAATGTAAACAGCAATTGGTGGTTCTCTGACTCTGACACTCTGCAAAAGCATCCCAAGCCACAGTTCTGCTCGTTTTCATGCCCTTTGCAGAATATGCAAAATTTGAATAATTTTAACAAAATAAGAGCGATCTGGGTTTACAGAAATTGCATAATAATTTGATTTAGTACTGTTCTGAATTAGCTGTTTCACGCAATATAAGTTTACATATACTCCATAACACAAACTGAGCTAATTTATACAAAGTGCCACATTAAAAAATGTACATACCCTTGAATCTTTAATGTCTGTGGTTTAATTTAATTGTTTATGTAATTGCAACCTTTTTAGTTCTTTTATCTCACAGTTCTGACTTTGTCTCATTTGGAGCTTGAGAAACATTGTTTAATTTTACTCATGTCCAGCAGTAACTGTATGATGTTTAGATTGCTCTTTTTATATTGAGGATAATCAAGAGATTCATACACAACTATTACAATAGATAGAAACATTCAGTGCTGCCCACAAAGTAAACATGATTCATTTAAAGTCGGGTGTAAACCTCTGTTTTCTATGTGTAAATCGTTTGGAAAGTCATTCTAACGTAAATTTTCGGATTCGTGAAAATATTCGTATTTTAAAAATGTTAGTCGGTTTAAAAGAAATGTACACCTGCTGCATACCATGTGTAGATTTGTGCGTAAAACCTCTTGTAATGTTCTGTAATCTTATAGACAAACTGATGACACTGCATTTTGATGCACCCTGTATTTTTTATCATTTTTTAACTTTGGATAAAACACAGAGCTCGTCACTTTCCCTTTTTTACACAGCCTTCCAAACACAGTGGAGAAGAGGCTGGACAAACACTACATTGACCTACCATCATACATAAAAATGGAGAAGTTTATTTTATTACAGCATTTTATGATTCACTAGTATTCTTCAAA
This sequence comes from Triplophysa dalaica, assembly GCF_015846415.1. Taxonomy (NCBI): domain Eukaryota; kingdom Metazoa; phylum Chordata; class Actinopteri; order Cypriniformes; family Nemacheilidae; genus Triplophysa; species Triplophysa dalaica. The sequence continues at coordinate 10,271,040 of NC_079561.1, read as the reverse complement.
ATAAGATGCTAGTAACCAGTAGGATAACTGGTTGCTGATATTTCAACGCATCTTCGGAAAAACGTGCAGTGCCTCCAAAGCATTCTCAAGCCTTCTAAACAGTCTCTGGAGTAGGACGATGAAAGTTCATGAAGTAGATGTAGATATTAGCATCCTGCAGGTAAGGAAATGTATCTGTTTTTTTGTTGATAAACATTAAAAGCACCCCAGGGGTATTATAGGGATCTGTTCTGTTTATTCTATTAACTTTTGCTATGCACAGGTCTATGTCTTTTGAATTAAAGTGGGCAGTGACCTCTGTTGCCTTGAAACTCATGCTGGCACCATTCATTTCATATTCCCCCGGCTGTCTTTCCAGGCCAGGATGGCGGTGTGAACAGAATAGGTCACGTGACTGCAGGAGCTCTATACAATAGAAGTGAACAGGGACTGCTGATGTTTTAAGTTAGTAATTGATGACAGAAGTTTCAATTTTGGGAGAACTATCCCTTCAGGTTACGTGCAAGAGCATGGACATGTAAAAGTGCATGAAGTGAGCCATGTTGACCAGTAGAGGGCATCATTATTCTGTCCAAAATCTGAGAAGTGGGTCTTGTAAAAAGTGCTTTAGTCCACTTTAGATCTAGTTTTAGAGTGTTTTGTATGTGTTAGGGATTTGAACAAATGAATGTTTTGCAACAAACATTTACATCTACTCATTTGGCAGATGCATTTATCCAAAGCGACTTACGTTGCGTTATCCTACACAGTTTATAAGTATGTTCATTCCCCTGGGATTGAACCCATGACCATGCATTGAAAACACAACACTCTTACCACTGAGCTACAAGAAAACTGTAGCACATGAATGCAACCTTAAATCACATGCCCTAGTTGAGTACAGGACTTGTGCTGTTTTCTTTAAAAGTGATATTTTACCTCATCTGGATGATAAAGCAAATGAAATGTGTAAATGACACTTTTTATGAATGACATACCAACATATACGTAATGGTTTTTTTTGAGGCAGTCAGAAACCAGTGTTGCCAGGTCCTCGGTTTAACTGAGGCAGTTTTAAAAGCAGGTAAAAAGTTGATAGATTTTGTTTAATAGCTGTTATTAATTCAAGTGCAATTAATATACACTTTGGTATTTGGGCTGCGGTTATTAAGCTAGTTATAGGTGTGTTTGGTTATGCATATCTGGCAACCTTGACACCTAGGCAGTTGCCCAGAACATACACTTAACAGCCAGAGTAGCAATATGGCAGCAGGTTTTAGGCAATAACTGATACAAACAGTATGTACTGTGATCTTTTCTTGAATCAGGTTTGGCCACATGAGTAAGTGTGTGAGACATCTTTCTCAGCCCTACCCAAGGTCAAGGATTACTGTTGAAGCTAGGTGAAAGTAAATACATTTCTTTTCCACCTCATCGTTATTGTGAAAGCACAGGAGACCCATGGGTTTGTAGAAGAAGAGGTCATAAAAAAAAATGACAGCAAGCGGAAGTCCATGTTAGCCTCTGTGAAAGATGACAGCATGTGAGGGTCTGCAGGGTTTTAAGAGTTGACAAAGGGTGGTGTGACAGCGTAGAAGTTTCCCCCTTTAGTCCCACATTACCACCCCGTTAACCTCTGACCCATGTTGCAGAGAGCAGAAGAGGAACCAGGGGGCTTGTGACTGGAAAACTATGTGAAGAGAGATGGCGGTGAAAGAAAAATCCTCACGGGCAGGGAGAGAAAAGTAGGGTGTGCGCCCTGTGACCCTGCACACGCATACACATGGTCTGCATTTGGAGTGGCATAGAGCTAGTGCTAATCTAGAACAGCTTCTGCAATAAACAGGATGTTTGATGAGAGACCGTGAGAGGGAGAAAGAGGCTGTCTTTATGAAGATCACTCCATCGTTGTTTATGTAAGTGTATGTCTTTATCTTAATCATACATGTTGCTGCTCTCCTCCCCTTCCTATCTCATAATGCTTTATTATTGCAATAGTGTAAAAAAACTTTTTTTTAATGTTTATTTACCAGACTACCAGGTTTTGGACTTTAAAATAATGACAACCACTATAATACTAGGTGATACAATAGTTCTCCTACAAAAAAAATTAGGATAGCCTACTTATTTTAAACAAAAGAAAATATACTTTCAGTTTACTTATAATGTACTTAACCAAGTCTTAAAAGAATAAGGACATGTTCTAAGGATACTTGGCTCGTAGTTAGGTTGACTTTTAAGTAGGGCTGGGACGATATTGTGCAATTCTAATGCTCAGTTTCTTAATGAATTACGGTTAAATGACGCAACATTTCAAAATCTTTCTCTCTCGCAGAATCTCCTGTTATGGGATACGGAAGAAGAACAATTTACACGTAATGGCTGGAATACAATACAAGACTTTTAAAATCTGAACAGATTTTTTTAGACATAACACACTTGCAGACTTTTTTAAAGTTTCAGATAGAAATACACTAAAGCTTGGCTCAGATAACAAGAGTTTTAACATCCTGACCGAATAAAAATCTGGTGGCAGCACACACAGGAGGAGAATCTTAATAGATTCTCTTATATAAAATCTTAACCATGCTCGAACAACATATTTGACATTTCTATCACATCACACACTATAAGATCATTTTAAGATTATCGTACCAGAGGACACGTGATTTCACCAGAATGCAAATGTAAACAATGTGATGACATGGGGATATCTAGTGATAGTATGGCTTTATGTCAACTGGTGGTCATGCAGGGATGTTTTGTTTCTGGTAGCTCTTAAATAAAGTTGTGCGAGGAAGCATCAGCTTGTGTTAACTATATAAAATACAGAACACAATTTAAAAGTTCACTTCTTTTTTGAGAATTTTCAATATGAACACACTACTCACACTATTTATACTACAAAACGGTATACCTTTTAAAATGTAAACACTATATGGTTGAGTGCATAGTGAATATTTTAAGTGCATAAGTACAGTGTCATTTGGGACTCAACTAAAGATATTAAAGAGCCGTAGTTTACGGGAAGAGCTGTGTACAGAACACAGAATCGAAAACTTTGTGATTTCTAATTCAATTTAGACGTATAATTAATGTGATACATACTTTTTAGTCAGTAGCCTATGAAATACTTTTGTCACTAAGTATTACATGCTGTATTATTAACTTACATGTTCGAGTTTATATAGTAACAATTTCATATACATAAATTAAAAAACATTAAACAGTTGACTACCATACGAGTTATATATTAAATTCACTTGAAGAAAACAAGTATGCTTAAGAGTAAAAGCTACTAAACTAGTAGTTTACTGAGAATTCACTTTTATAAAAAAAAAATGTGTTGAAAGTATTAAACTTGATCTGCAAACCTAGAGATTGCAGTACAAATAAAATTTGGTTGTTAACTAGACCTGTACTCAAAGTTTACTACGGTTAAATTATAATGTACTTAAAAGTAAACTTTTTTGAAATAAAAAGTGGGCCAGTTAAATCCTAAGTATTACACTTACAAGTAATACTGACTGCATACTTAATAAAATGAACTACAAGTGTTCTCATGTTTTGTGAGGGAAGGCACCAGTGTTGGGTGTAACTTTACAAAGTAATTTGTTACTTTCGCCTGGAAAAAGTGTGATAACTCTTATTTTTTCTGTAATTTAAGTACAGTTACTTCTGATGTAATTGAACTAAATGCTGTGTAATATATTCAATAGTGGAAATTACATGAAAATGAGGAGTCTAACTTTAAAATATATTCTTCTCCCATTTGTAATACTTTGTTATAATTTGCAGTTAATAAGAATAATTTATGAAGTTATTTATTTACATTAATTAAATAATCAATTTCATGTCCGACCTTGAATCACTTAACTAATCAAGGTTGATGTACAGTACAGTAGGATATATAAACTAATAAGCAACTAAATACTTTTTGGAGAGAGTAATTTGTACAGTAATCTAATTAAACTATTGAATATATAATTAGTTACTAGTAATAAATTACTTATTCAGAGTAATTATCCCAACACTGGCAGCCCCTTAAAGAATGAGGCTAATGCAAAACAATAGACAACATAAACTTAACAAAATATAATGTTACAAAATACAGGTAAACAACTGATGTTTGCTTGATGGAATCTTGCACGAAAGTCTGATAAAGTTTTAGAACATAAGTAAAATATATTATATCAATACATCATGTTATCAATTAATATAAAATTCAAATGATATTCTAACATATATTGATTTACATAGTTTCACCATATGTCTGATAGGCTATATGAACCAGCTATCAGGTTTTTACTGTTGCAGTTTTTTTGTTTGTTTTACAGAACACATGTGAACGTTCTGTTGTCTGGTACACAAGCGTGTGTTGATCAGTGAGAGACACAAACTGAGGCCAGATGAGCTGCCTACAGACAGACATTTGTGGTCAGCACAAAAACATCCTGCACGCAAATGCCACACTTAAGTTCTCACTTCCTCCCTGTTTACTTATAAATTATGTTAAGTGTTCAGAGACTAACCATTATGAATTTGTTTGTTATTTTATTACTTGTTTTTTTTCCTAGCATTTGTACACCACCTGTTAGTTGACTTGAGGGAGCGGGATGGAAAAAGACGAGGACTATTATCAAAGTCTGTGTCAGAACGGAATGATAATCAAATATCTGTCTTGAAATAATATTTTCTCATATAATCCTTTTATCCTGATGGGATTATATATTGTTCTTTAAATAAAAATCCTAATGGATGAAGGAAAATCCCTGTTTTCTATTATTCAATTAGTTAATCTTACAGTATCTTACTTGACTGGATACGTTTTTATGGCAAATATTTTATTAGCATTCCACTTGGATGTTCTTGATAACTGATGTGAAAACAGCAGGCCTCAGGATCACTGTTTGAGTTTAGCCTCCAAAAAACAAACGATAAGAGTTTGGAATTATTACCTCCACCAAACATGTTCGTAGCCTGTTAACTGTCACCCGTTCCGTATACGGGACCCATACGTTTGCATGAATATTGTGCATGTAATTTCTCACGCGTTTTCATGTGTAGGCTAAAAAAGGGCTCCGACGGTTAACAAATGCCTTTCTGTGCCTTCAGCAAAAAATAATAAAATTTGCAAGAAAGGGACCAGGAAACAGATGAGAAAGATAAAAGAGGCCGCAACCAATCAACTTATACCTATTATTTTCAACCACCAAAGTTGTTCATACTGAACTTTCATCTTGCAGAGCCTCATGTTTGATTATCGGCATAAAGTCTGGTCCACTTTATACATTAACAGATGGAATGTAGGGATGGGTTTATAATGTATACCACTGTAATACTGTTCATATATGTAAGATTTAAAAATAAAATAACTAAAAAACAGAAGTGCTTCAGGACCAGTGTTTACATCTGGCAAAGGGGTCTATACACACGCACACTGTCAATAAAGAAAGAACCAGACACATTAAACAGAAAGCCACACAGACGATTGTTTTTTTGACTCCATGTTGGAAAACCAGAAAAAAATAAATACACTTTTTTTGTTTCTTTCATTGAAAAACTATTTACACAGTAGGAAGCACAAGTATCATATAAACGTGTGTACATGTGAGCGTGTATATTTGTGCATACATTTGTGTATGTATGTGTGTGTAAAAGAGAGATTACTACTTTTATTATTATTTAGCCATGGATGAATGTAACAGACAATTAAATAAATCCTTCCATAAATAAATCATGTAATAATAGGTAACTATGACAAAAGTATTTAAATCGTAAATGCCGCAAAACAAGTTATTTATTACATTGCATATTTGTATTGCTAACGTTGATTTCTTGATCTATTGTAAGATTGTTTTTATTCAGTCTTGTCTGTCATATTCATCCGTGTTTTGTAACGATCAATTATTAACAAATTACACAACTTTACACATTTCAAAGAGCCAAAACTATTGTCCATTGTAAAGAGTCCTGGGATTGGCCCATTGCCTGAGATCGAATGCTTTGAGGAGCAGTCAGATGTGGGACAGTGTTTGTCATGTATTTGTTGTTTGGGGGAGAAACTGAGAGTATGTTTGTGTGTTGTGTGTATGACAGGACTCTAGTGGCAACCGCATGCTCTGACCACCATGTTGCGGTATTTCTTCAGGATGACGTTGGAGCTGTCGTCAAAATACAGGACGGAGATGGCGTGGAGTTGTGTGGGAGCACAGCAGGGTTTTGGAACTGTCTCTGGGTTGATAAAGTGAACCTGTGAAAATACAATCATAAGAGCTGAAAGTCACAAAAATGTCTTATAACTCAATTATTCCGTGCATTTCATGTTTTATTTAAAGGCACAATATTTAACTTTCATTACGTTCATTTGAGAGGTGAAGCAAAGAACAAAAGTAATAACTTTGAACAAATGTATAATATAAATATCATGCTGTGTTGTCAGGCTTACCAGCGTCTGTACAATAGCGTGATTCGTCGCATTCATATAGGAATTAAGTGGAAAGGCACATTCACCCATACAGTAATATGCGGCGTAACCTTCAGGAGCTATAATCCAATCCTGAGAGAGAGAGACAGGGAAAATCTGTTAGCTTGTCAAAACAATACAGCTGGAAATCGACATCCATTGTCACTCGCCCAACCAGATGGTTTTAATTTTCATGATGCGCTTTGTGCGCCTGACCTATCTCGCAGATCACTCCGACCGTACGCAAAGATCACAAAAAAACGTGATCCTGTTCAAGTATGTGTAAAATGTTATGATTTAAAAGGGAAAGTCGAATATAAACCTGTGTGGTACGGCCAGAGTCTCTTAGACCTCGGCAGCTGTTCTGAGCGAGTGTTTATGTGTTGTGATCCAGTTGGAGACCTGCAGGTGGCAAGACTATAGATGTGTAAACAGAAACTACGCTGTCCTATCTCTGCTCACGCTCTGAGGTAATGCAGCCGAGTTGACCGAGGCCAACCCGGAGCTTTGTAAAACAGTTTGAGCCGTAAAAACTGAGAGAGTAAAGGTTTAAGAACGCTGCTGGAAAAAACAGCTCATTGGCATCTTCAAGGGATATTTCAGAGGCGAAACTAAATTTCCCCATTTTTTATTCACCCTCAGGGCATCCTGACTGAATATGACTTTCTTCGTGAAGAATAATACCACGTATCATTTTCCATCCAAGCGGTAGAATAGGAGTGAATGGGGGGCGATTTTTTGAAGCTATAAAAAGCTTGCGGTCTTAACAAAAGTCGACTGAAGCGAATCAATGCATTTGTTAAAGAGAAATATCCATGTTGACAACGCTACTAACGTCGATTTCCAGCTTTCATTATACCTCTGCTGCGCGTGAACCTGAGGCTTGTTTTTCTGGCAAATGACACAGGTGTGTATTAAGTTCTGGTGACGAACGCGGTATTTTATTTTTGTTCCAACAGGATACCGTCTCCTCTGTGCGGGAGCTTTCGTCACAGTAATTTGCCGGAAAAACAAGCCTCGGGTTCACGTTCAGCAGTGGGATAACGGAAGCTAGAAACTATCGTTAATACCGTTGTCAATATGGATATTTCTCTTAAACAAATGCAAAGATTCTTTTCAGAAGACCTATGTAAGATCACGGAGCCGTGTCCGGCCATTCTTTGATTGGTGGATGCTCTTCTAGGAGCTTCAAAAAGTTGACGGCCATTCATTCTATCGCTTGGAAATAAAATTACACGTGGCATTATAACTCCGACTGCATTAATCTTCAAGAAGAAAGTCATATTCAGTCAGGATGCCTTGAGGGTGAGTAAAACATGGGAACATTTTGTTTTGCAGAAATATCACTTTAAGGGGATCCAACTGTTTTTGATGTTTTGGAACATTGCGGTAACTGATCTTCCAACACGACCCAGGTGGTCTACCACATGGCAATAAGCAATAAAAGCAAGTGAGTAATATTAAATATATTTAGTTTATTCTAGAAATGTTATCTACCCGACGTATAACTATCAATTGCACAAGCAAGCCATCAAGTTTGGTTTCCTATGTTTTAATATTTTCCTAATATATTTTTTAATTTACTCGTTTAATAACTTAATAATCGCCATGTTTTTTTCAAATCTGCATGGCTTCTGCAGAACACAAAAGCAGATATTTTTAAGAATACTGGTAACCAAAAACATCTGGTACCCATTCACTTCTATTGTATGGACACAAAGCCATTGGAAGTCTATGGTTAGTGTTCTGCAGGAGAAAGTTTGAGTCACTAATGGCAGATTTTCATATTTTTACACCATCTACGGAGAGAACAGAGGTTAAGGGATAAGGAATATCACACCTGCCATCCAAGGTCCCGAAAGCTAACATACAGCTCGTGTTTCTTACAGGCCTGCTTCTGATCGGCACTGTTGTTCTCTGGAGAAAGAGAGAAAGAGAGAGAGAGAGAGGACTGTTGTATAATGTCGAGCAGCAAGAGAAACACAAGTAATAGGTCGCTGAAGCCGCCGTGTCCCTGTGACCTTCATACCAATGCGATGCATAAAACCAGACTGATTTAATATCCATTTAACACTGTAATGCTTTTCCATTCCAAATGAACCTGCAGTGAATTAGGCAGTAATAGAAAACACATGAACACACACACAGACACACAATGACTGGCACACATTTCATCCAAGTAATGGCACTCCACTGTCTTAAAGGAACATTCAATGAAAATTCATTTATACAGTTATATTTTTTTAAACACAAAATAGGGCTATCCGATAATATTCACTAATGAAAAAATTCTGATGATGTTGATACTGATGAAAATGATATTGAGTTTTTCTCCTTTTGTCTTTATCGCCAATGACATTAGAACATTAATAACACAAAGCACACACACCTGCGATGTTGGCTACACGTAATGCCTCTTGGCCTTTGGCGGTTTTAGAGCGGTTAGGATTGCGCTGCTTGTTGCCCCCCTGCGCAGAGCGGATGCTGCGGATGTGGACCTCCGTCGCTTTGAAGAAGGCCACCATGAAGGGTTGTTTGCTCTGGGGGCCGCTACGACCCACCAGTCCAGCCACCCATGGATTCAGGCTTTGGCCTGAAGGGGGAGACAGAGAGATGTTTGCGTCAAGAAACCATGTTAAACACAAATGGCATGGTGCATTTATTTATGCCACAAACTTTCAAAAATGAAACAATTTATTTTCTTTCATACAGCTGAACTCTAAGGAAAACATTAAAATTGTTTGTGGAAACGCTGCCCAATCCCACAAGAGGAAGAGTCAAAGTGCTTTATGGAAGTTTTATGGGTCCCCTGAAAAACATTCATCACCTGCGTACCACAAGGCAAGTTATTTGTGTTTCATCAAACCAAGTCTTCGCTCCTAAAACACTCCTAAATATAACTGTTTAGCATTGTAATATTTCTTTTGTCGGAGCACTATTGCCAGTGTATGTTTAGCAAGTTTATATTTCTGTCTTCTCAGGAACACATTTCAGAACTTCTTTCATTCCTTCACTCACATCTGCTTCTTTCTTTATGTAATTCTGGAGTATTTTCGCCTACACACACAGGCTGAAACAGTGTGTGTTTGTGTAAGTGTGTTCTTTACAAAGAGGGAGGTATGCTATCACTGTCTTTGAGCTAATGTAAAGTCGGTTGCCTATAGCGACAAGGCAAGCGTCCAGCAAACATGTCCCGACAAGTGTGCAACTCTTTATAATACCCCATATACACTCTGTTTTCATACTTACACTAAAACCTGCCACATCCTGCACACACACCTACCTGTGTGCGTAATACAAAACACTACCAGTTCTGAAAATAATGTGAAAAAATATAAGGTTATAATTATTAATATTTTTTATTTATATTATTTATATTATTTAATTTTAGGGTTAACATTTAAATATTTGTATTCATTAAATATTCTTTTAATGTTTTAGTTGCAACACTTTAAAGTAAGATTGGATTTGTTCACCTAAGTGCATTAGCTAACACGTACTAATAATGAGCAATATAGCTTTGTAGCTTTTATTATTCTTTGTTAATATCAGTTCAATATCATGGTGCAATATACCTACTGTTAAAAGACACAACTTTTGAATTTAAAATGTATTAGTAAATGCTTAAATATGTTAACATAGCCCATGTTAGAAATGAGAAAAAATATAATAAATATTACAAGAACATCAAGAAAGTTATGCAGATGATATGATTTGTGACAAAAAAATCCTAATAAGAAATTTGGACTGTATGGTTTTCTATAAACGGCTTTTTGTATGTACTGAAATAAATCCCCCCTTTAGATAAGACTGCAAACATTTACTGAACAGAATAATGTGGGCTCACAGTCGCTTATGATTTCTGATCTCCACTTACCGTCCAAGCTTTCTAGAGCTAGCTGAAGGCCAAGATTTCTGCCTGGATTCAGAACCCAGTGGTTACTGGTGGCTGTGATGTCAAAAACCAGCCATCCCTCTTCTGCCGCCCAGATCACCCGTGAGTCCAGCAGGAACAGATCTGAGTCCCTGATGGAGAGAAAGGAGATGTTGGTCACAAGCATACGACGACAGTGTCCCTATCACGTTTTTGGGTTGAAAGACTTTCTTGGATCTGTTTAATTTTATACAACTTTCAAAAGCACATTAGACAAAAATTGCACTGTTTATGGAAATCACAGAACATTGTTTAAAGACAGGCCCCATCCAAGCAACTTCCAGGAACCGGGATGGGAATGCTAACACGTTGCTAACAGACCTTATTGTTTCACCCCGGGAATAAAATGACACAAATTTATGCGTAATACGGGTGCGCAAATTACACAACCCACACGCTTGAAATGAAAGACAGAGAAGCTAATAGATAAGGACAGAAAGAAAAAGATTGAATGAAATAAGCTGAGAAAAGAAAGAGCGCTCGCTCCAGATGGTGAGGCCCCGGGGAGCAGTTAATTTCTCTAATTGACAATAATGGCTTTATAAACGGCTGTTGATCTCACTATGCTGCTGCCCTGCACTAAATCAAACTGAGGAATGTGGAGCAAGGTGGGAAGAGAGTGTTAAAAAAAAGAAAATGAAAGACAGAATTTAACAAAATGCACTGTAGGGAAAGAAAGAGCGAGAGAGAGGTCGAGGGAGTGTAAATTGACTGAAACCATTGGAGCACATGGGGTTTCACAAGAGGTCATCTGTGTTTATCTTACCTAGGAATGTCAGAATACTAATTATTTGATACCAAAAGTTGGAAAACTTGTATAATTCTATTTAACCTGCTGTTTGACTGGCGGTTTAACCACTTTTGTGAATGATGTGTTAATGAGGGCTCACACCTGATTTTCACAAAATGAGGAAAAAACATAAACAGACTGAATTTGTGTGAAGGTAAACAAGTGAGACAAAAGTAAAAGTCAGTTTAAAATGATCTTATTATCAGTCCAAGTCCATCTGTCTATTATTACAGATTGTTAACTTTAATAATTACTTTAAAAGCGAAGCAACAATAATAGAGTTCATACCATTACAATAGAGTACATAACAGTCGCTGTCATGCTTTTTTATGAGATTTTATACATATTATAATATTATATTATATTTTAATATATTTGTAAACTTTGATAACACATTGTTTCAGTGTTTGGAAATTGTGTTTTTGTCAATACCAATAGCCTTGTGGTTACTTTCTCAGTGATATCCTATTCAAACAAAGGCATGAAAATCCCATAAATATAACTTCAAAAAAGAGTATTTTTGTGTTTGAGATACAAAGGTTTCTGCCAGACAGGCACAATATTAAGAATAATAAAATTGATTGTTTAAAAGTTTAATAACTTAATAAAAATGGATTAGGATCGGTCAATAGCCATGTTTTCTTTTACAATAAAATAAATCTGTTATACTCGAGACTATATTCACAGTTTAGCACAGCCTCTCTTGTACTTAAATTTAATTATTACATTTTTATAAATTAATATTTACATTTTTAATAAGAGTGAATATTCATTTTATTGTGGTATTCAAGAACGTAACAAGTAAACATTTATAATTTATTCAACCTCATGTGATTCAAAACCTTTATATTGTCGCTGTTCTTTCTCCATGTTAAAAGATGTCTAGGAAATATTAATATTAAAAATGAAATACTATGTTGTCTGTGCTGACAAGCACTATTTTTATTATTTTCATTGGTTAGAAATTGCAAAACATTGACAAACATAAAGGGTGACTCATAATAATGATTCATGATAAAAATGATACACGATTTTTGAAGGACAGCAGCTATATGTTCAGAACCAAAAAGAAGATATTTTGAGAAATGTCTTAGTGGGTTTGTTTCCATACAATGAAAGTCAATGGTGGTCAATATTATTTGTTTACCAGCATTCTTCAAAATATTTTCTTTTGTTGTCTTCAGAAGAAAGAAAGTCATACATTTTTGAAATCACATGTTGAAATGATGGTGAATAAATGATGCAAGAATTCTCATTTTGTGTAAACCATTCGTTTAACTAGAAATTTCACTGGTATTTGTATTGACTACTGAAATAACTGTCATTATAACACCTGCTCTGTTCATACCAGCCATTCTAATCTCATTTCAATTCCATTTATTCCTTTATTTTGCCTGTTTGACTCTGGAAGCACAATGGGATGTGTTGTCTCCCATACACTTTTCAACTGTCTTCAGGTCAGGTAGAGCATCACATAAGCTAGATGTTCCTGAACCAAATTCACAGCTGGGGTCAGGCTGATATTCTAGAAGTTCCGAAGGTTGGTGAAGGGAACCCAGCGGATTCACAACCGATTCATTCAGACGGAAACCCCAGAGTACAGCAAAGTTTGCATTGGGACCATCGGATAGAGTTAGCACAGTGTGTAAGGAAAAGGAAACACATATCAAAAGTGTTCATTGTTTACAAAGTAGAGGGTTTGAGAGCATTACAACCCTCCCATTTTCCATGGGAATCGAACCTCAGGCATGGAAGTCATGTTTCTCCTTTAAAAAATGGTGAGCTAGGGTACAGGCCAACACAGAATTTGAGGATTTTAAACATTTCCTGCCCTGATTTTGAAGCACATGGAGTTGAGGGCACTCCTGTTGGTAGCCGAAAGTCATGTTAGTCTGATTTTGGTCAATATAAACATTTCCTAAACAAATAAATATTGATGAAATTATCTTAAAACTAATTATAGGAATAATGAGATTTAATAAGAAAACAGTTTTCTGTTGAATTCTGCGGTACAGATTGCATTGCTTTATAAACTGATAATGTGAATATCAGGGAATATTCACCTAAAAATACAAAATATATATAATTTATTCACCATGATGTTGTTCAAACCTGTATATGACACTTATTTCAGTGGAACACAAAGGAAGAAATGTTGAGACATGTCTTGTGTCCATATAACGGTGGTCAATGTTGTTCGGTTACCAACGTTCTTCAAAATATCTTCTTTTGTGTTAAAATCATATAGAGAATGAATGACAGTAGAAAGAAAATCATACACAGGTTTGAAATGACATGAGGATGAAGTTGAAGCCTGACCAATCCCATTCTTGAACCAAAAATCCTTAATAATAAATCTGCAATATTCCATAAAAAATATATATATATACTGTACATATATTTCATGGTGACTTTAAAGGCTGATTTAAGAGCAGGTGTACCTGTCTGAATGTTCTTCCAACACCTGGTAGATGCTTATGCGGAAAGTCTCGTTGTCAAAGCGTTCTGCAATGAAATCTTTGTAGATCCTGAACTCCGCAGCCGTCACCGCCTCGCCCTCCGGAATCTTGGAGAGGTCAAAGCGGAATTCTCTGTGATGGCGACGCACAGGCAAAAACTCCTTATCGTGTTCAACTGTGGGAGAACAGTGTTTCATATTAGAGTTTACCAAATATTTGCGCAGCAAAGCAAGGAAAGATTGTGACATGTATTGTTAATTGAAACATCACCTTCATGTGCGCTAAGAAAAGCCATGCGTGAACACAGAGCACATGTCTACACAGATGTTTGAACTCTCAAGAGCCTCCGATTGAGACACAGCGCCGCAGACAGCTTTATGTGGCCATTTTTCTCAAGCTATTCCCTCGATCTTATTTACTTTTCCACAATCTTTCCCTCCACTGCTGTGGTATGGAGTCTGTGAGGCAGAAGGTAACTCTCACTGTCCCATCAAATCCTGTTTACATTCTATCAGCATGACCAACGTGACACATTCTGACATTGAAACTTGAGTATTTTTAGTAGCCAGGAAACATTTGAAATAGTTCATTGCACAATGAAAGATTAGTCGGCTAATGCCATTCCAGAAAATGATTTACTGTATTTCCTTTTGTGGAACACAGACTTATAGATTTTGTAGAATGCACCGGCATTAACATTCAAAATGCAATGTTGTATAATTTAAGTATGTTAAGGGTGAATTTCTATTTTCTTACTTTGGGTGACATGGTTTTATCTTTTTACATTTTATCCAAAATGAATTTCAATGGATTCAATTTATAAATTTCATCTATTGCAGGTTTTTAATTTTTCATATAGTGAATAGTTTTTGATTGTATTATTTAGATTCAGAACTGTTTTTAGAGGTTGTGCGTGATGATGTCATAATTTTCATAAAATTAAGAGAAGACAAAATGAAACGGTAATCCCTGATCAGTTTTAAACTGGGAGGTGAGGTTGTTGGCAGGTATATGTTGTTATCTGTCTTTCACTTTTCAAAGATAGATAAGCCTAGTCGAGGACTGAGATTCTCTCTCTCTCCTTACTTTGTTTTGGCTCTTTTATCACAGCGTGAAAGTGCTACACAGACACACAGACAATACAGGCCTTGTTGACTCTTCAGTCTGTACATCAGAGCCAGAGAGAGCAGCTGTAATCCTCATACCTGTTCTGGCATCTGTTAATAAAAGACTCAACTGTCAAAATAACTTCACATATTACATTGGAAATCAAGTGGCAACTCAACAAAGCTGAATTATTAAAGACAAATTTCCTAAAAGGCACAGTTCACCCAAACAAAATGATATGCTGTTTTTTAAGTAAAACACTTCACGTATGTTATATTTGGTCCTACAATGACAGCTCATAGTAAAAGCAAAATGAGTTAGACTGCAAAAGCGCCGACTTGTGTGCTATATTTCGCTATATTGTAGCTGAAACCATACTGTATGATAGCTTGTGAACTATTCCTTTGAGAATAAAAATGAACATAAAATATACGTAAATATGGGACTGGTTACTATTTTTTGTTTTGGCAAAATAATGTTTTGGCTAAATATCAGTTGGTGTTTAAAAGGCATCTAAAACATCAATAAAAAACAATTCTATACAGAAGATAATCTAAGTCTAACGTGATCTGTCTTGGCTAAATACGCTCACAATATTATTCGGACACTCTCCAATGCCAACATCAAGCCAGGCAGAGCCAGGACATCTTTCAAAATTACTCAACCTATATCCATCTGAAGAAAGATGGTACACCTCATGTAGGATGACATAAGGGTAAATCATGGATTACATTCATTACATTTACCTTCATGCATTTGGCAGACGCTTTTATCTAGCGACTTACAATGCATTATACTGCACATTTGTTTCCAAATGACAAAAAGTTATCACCTAGGCGTTGTTAGTGGAATGCTCTAACCACTGAACCACAGGAATGATTAAAATTCATTATTGGCTTAACTAATGCTTTAAAAAATCATAATCTTGTTTATATCATTAGTTGCATTATATATAATTTGTATTTGGCATATTACTTCTGTCAGTCACTCTACAAGACATTTCTTCTCACCCCATCGTCTCATACTTCTCTCTCCTCCATCTGACCCCTTCATCATTTTGTTTTCCCTCTGTACCCATCCTCTGCCCTGTCTCTCCATCTGCCACCATCTCTCCTCATCCTCCTTTCATACCTCTATTAGAATGGCAGCACAAAGACTCCAGTGTGCAGTTAGGTGAATGAGAGAGATGTAGAGAGAGAGAGAGAGAGAGAGAGAGAGAAAAACGTGCACAGATCCGGTTACCCAGCAGTGACGATTAGCAGGGGCATTCCGTGTCTCATTGTCCCGCTCTTCTCAGAGGAGTGGAATTGTTTACACACCGTTCTCATTCAGAGCTGCCCCTGCATTGAACCCCCTGGGTGCCCCCTCGCAGGCCAGACGTACCACCAGGGCCACCTGTGCCCGCTTGGCTCAAAACGACAGCTCTAACAGAACCCCCAGATCAACTTGCATTAAAATTCTGTCTTCACGCTCTTATCATTTCAAACATATATGTCTTTTTTTCTTCTGCAGGTCACAAAAGAAGATATTTTGGAGAATGTTGGTAAGCAAACAACATTGGCCTCCATTGACCTCAAACCTTAAATTCTGAATCAAAGCTCGACTTTTACAACTCACTCTCTTCTTCTCAAACACGGTCTCACTCTTCCTGCTTCTATCTCTCTCTGTCTTTAAGACAGTCTGTGTCTCTCTGCCAGGGAAGATCAAACAATCCGCTCTAAGTGCTTTTCCATTTCTGTGAAGATTTTAATGGATGACGTGCACCAAGCTGTCATTGCCTCACCCTTACACCATAAAAACATACCTCCGGGAATGTGCTTTAATAGACACTGCAAGGCAAACACACACAGTACAGTGACCATCAAACTGGACAAACTTATATTTGTCCACATTATTTTTATTTATTTAAATTTGTTTAAGTAAAACATCACAAAAATTGAAGATTTTTAAGTTACATAACTGCAAGTTTTACAAATACGTCAAAATCATGTAATTTCACATTAAATAAAATGTATTTGAACGTATTTTTCTGCCGGCCCAGCTGCTGGAATATAACCGTTTTTCAACAGTGTTGGTGATCTTTTTCGAACAACAGCCACCTGCTCATCAATAGCATCAGTAGAGCAAGACCAGAGGAGTATCATTGTGTGTTGAGACGTTTTTTCCTATTGTGACCTCATATAAATGAGATCACACACACACATGTCCACAAACACAGCGCACGTGGCTACAGATATGATACATCAGGACAAATCTACTCCAGGAAACATCTGCAAGCTTGGACACACACGCACTAAAGGATGATCGCAGCAGTTGTTCTGTTCCACCCTGTTACCAATAAATAAGATCTCAATGTAGCAGCCAGAAGTGATGACACAAGTAAGCGTGTGTCGGTCATCCATAAACTCCTTGAAACCCCAAATCTCTGGTGAACTGGGAGCCTGTGGCCCTGTGCAGGTGCACTTTCACTGGGGACACAGATGAGGGCGGACGTCCCCTCCCTCCCTCTCTGAGCTTGGCCCATCCGTCCATCATGACTTCCACATTAAAGGGAACATTATCAACTGTGTATGTTCTTTCATATATGTCTCCATTTTTGTAGTGAATAGGTTTGTGCTAAAAAGATCTCTGCCTTAAAAACAGTTGATTTTTTTTATGGCGCCAATACTTGTTTTTCTGTGTCTTCGGTGTCTTATAAGTTGCCCATGCATGCATTAGACACGTAAAATTAAAAAAATCGGAATAAAAGATTAATTCTATCTAAAAGTGAATGCTCACCCAGACCTGCCTGAAACGCCTCGTGTAACCACACCCCCACAAATCTACATCAGTTTGTGGTATGATTTGACTAAGACCACCCAATTGTATACACAAGTAAGGTGGGCGTACCTGTCAGTACAATTGCTTTGGCACCTGATGTTCCAAATATTGTAAGAGGCGTTACATTCCCGTCACACGCTTGCAGTATTCGACCAATCAAACTACACACTTGTTAACTGGCCAATCACAGCACACCTCGCTTTTCAGAGCGATGAGCTATGTAAAAAATCGGAGAGTTTCAAAGAGGCGGGCAAAGAGGTACAAACATGCACGGTATGTGAAAAATACAATGTTTTTAAACCTTCAATCGTATATAAACATTGCATCACATCTAAAACAAACTATAATATTCATTTTAGCCGAGTCATATGACCCTTTTAATATATTTCATTGTTTTCCAGTATATTCCTTTATATTTTGTTTCGGTTTTGATTGCACACAGGTTGGATGAAGGTGAATAAATTATGAAATCATTTATAAAAAAGAATATATAAAAAGAATGGGTGAAGAAATGGGTGAAGTATTATCTACATTCTTTTCAGTCTGGGATAAACAGATTTCTATCTTTTTGTGGGTTGGACAAAACAGGTTCATATTTCCCTAGACAAGGTAAGACATCTGGATATGAAACGCCTTTGAAACTTCCAAATGTTGTTTCTGAATGGAGACCAGAAGAGTCTGAACAATCTCCTCACTTCTCTGTGAATAGTCACCGACGGTGTTTTATCATCTGCTTATTTCCATCTACTCTTTCTTCCTCACTCTCTCTTTCTCTCTTTGACTCTCAGTTCATATATATGGCAGTGATTAGCAGCAGGGCTTGGTGTAATTAAACCTAAGCGGGCACATTTATGACTTCCTCTGGGAGGAAACAAGCGGCGGGCTGCGTGGTTGCCCTACCTGTGTTAAATAAACATTACAGATGAAGATAAAGAGAGAGTAAAAGGACATTTATATGGGCTCAGTCCTGTATTTACTGTATGCTTTATGAAGCCCAATGCCCACATGCCTTGGTTCACCATGCAGTATTTCAGAAACACACTCCAAGCCCAAATTCTCTTTATGTTGGAGACAATGATTTATACAGAACATGTGGATTGAACACATATGATGCATACTTAAAACATTAAGTTGGGTTTAAGCTGGTAATCATTTTTATATCATTATTCTTTGTATAATGTCAGTAATATTGAAGTCGCAATATCAAAGTTGTCAAATGGCAAAATCGATGCCATTAATATACCTGATGACATCATTTAATAGTTCACAAAATGTAATTTTAATAACTTCAAAACATAAAAGTAAGCGACATCTGTACACAAATAACAATGGACCTCCGTCTTGTTGCAGAACTGTTGCTAGCGTTTTTATTGAAATCATCAATGAATCTCACATTGTAGCCAACGTAAAGCTCACATGTTTTTTTTTAACCCGTGATCTACAACTTTTTGTGAACAGAAACCAATGACGCAAGAAAATAAAAAAGTAATATTAAAACCGTGCCCAATTACTTTTAAACCAATTGATCTAGTTTTAAGAATAGATTACAGTATAGACGTTAGAATACAAAAGGCAAATTAACCCTCAGGTTTACAAACGTTCCCAACAGATTAACTGCAGGTGTAGTTTATCACATGACAAAGTGTTTTGCGGCAACTGTATAACAAACACTACGTACAATAATATTAAAAAGATTGATGCTTTCTTTTAAGGTTAGCGCACTCAAAGATGAATTATTGTTTACTCACCCTCTTATTGTTCAAACCCCTTTAGGCTATTTCTGTTCTTCTGAAGTATTGTTTTTGTGTGTGTGTGTTTTTTGCTATGGCAGCGGATAGTGACCGCCTCTTTGTGTTAGAGCTGTTAACGCACCTTTATCACAGCAGAATTGAACACCGGAAGTGCTCATCAAAGCAGTGTGTCGATTCTTCCGGTAACGTTTATTGACTTTATGAGAAGAGATATTCTGATGATTACTGTGAACAGATTTTTACAAACTAAACCGAATTTTAATCCAATAAAGTCATTCTGAGAAAACAGTGGCAGGTAAATTTACGTGATTATTTCACCACACTGTGTCAGTCAGCGCTCTAAATTATTGATCACAATGCTGCAGTGTGAGAATGAGCATTTATTTTTATTTTTTTTAACTATTTGTATCACTGTTGTGTGTAATTTTTCATATTCTTTAAGTTAATGCATGTAATTCACAAATATGCCTAAATTCATTGATATTTAATGTAGTCGAGTTGTCGTTGCGTTACTCTCCCAAGATTGTTTAATTTCTTTTAGGCAGTTATCATGCATTCAGCTATTTTAAAGACTGGATTAACAATTCACATAAGCAATACTGCTCACACATAGGCTATAAGTTACCGTATACTCAATAACCACTATAGTACAACCATTGATTGTTCATTTTCAGAAAGATTGCATATGACTCGTTTAAAATGTAAAATCAACATGTGACGTTACGAAATATGACCAGTAAGAGAAAACACAGGATTGTGGTAGGTTGGGAAAGAAATGTATTTCTTATTCAGAATGTGGATTGGGATGGGAAATGTATTTATATGAACATTTTTTTAAGCAAGTTCAAGTGAAAAAAGCCTCCGTTTCAAATGAATACTGCACACAAACGTACTTCCGTATGTTGTTTTGAAAGAATGCACTTCATCTCACCGTATCAGTCACACCCATGCTTTCCTTAAATAATTTTGTGTCAGGAAATTGCGAAAACTAAGGTTAGGAGGTGGATGTTTAGCTTAAAAGCAGCCCGGTGCTACAGACACACTGCTGGTAAGTGCATTCAGCAATTAGTTTGAACTGCGTTGCAATACCACCGGAAAAGCAATACACTGCTGTGCTAACTGGATCAAGGCCTGGTTTCACAGACAAGGCTTAGCTTAAGCCAGGACTAGACCTTAGTTAAATTAGGATATTTGAGGCACTTTTATAAAAACACTTTTGAAAAAACATTACTCGTTTCTATCTTGAGACATAACAATGTCACTGACATATTTTAAGATATGTCAGGGCAAGTTTAGACTGGTCAAACATTCATTTTAGTCTGGGACTAGTTTTAAGCCTTGTCTGTGAAACCGGGCAATAAGAAGTTTGATAAAGGTCCATTAATCGCGATTAATCGCATCCAGAATAAAGGTTTGTGTTTACATAAAATATGTCAGCGTACTGTGCATATTTATTTTGTATACACAAACACATACATGTATTTAGGAAATATGTGCATGTATATATTTATATTTTTATATAATTAACATTTTTATATTTGCTTTTTATATTTAACGTTTTTTTATACATACACATGCATGTGTACATTATTATACATACAAAATTAATATGCACAGTACACAGACACTATGTAAACACAAACTTTTATTCTGGATGCGATTAATCGTGATTAATCGTTTAACAGCCCTAATTTGTTATATACCCATTTGTATGCGTTTAGGACAATTGGAAAATACTGCATGAGTTGAGTCAAATCATTTTATAACACTTAATCATTTTGAAGCTTGAAAAGAGGGTCAAAATCCACTTTCATTGTAGCCAGAAAGCCAAAACATTTGGGTTCTGTCAAACAGAACCTGTGAGAGGTTTTAACATCACAAGGGTGAGCAAATAATGACTAAACTTTCAATTCAAGTCACAAATTGAATTTTCCTTTTAATGTGCTGCACTTCATTACTACAGAAATCAACATCTACTTCCTCCGCTGTACCACATCAATACAGCAAGACCAAAACCCACCAGTTCACCACACACTGAGTGTGCGTGTGTGTTTGTGTGTGTGTGTGTGTGTGTGTGTAGACAAAGCCGTTATGAGATCAATGTGACCTCTAATTGGAAACACACCACCAACACACAGACAAATGAAAACACACATTATTTACGCCTCATCTTTATGTTTTATGAACACACTCGCATTCACCTTATTGTTATTATTAAAATTACTGTCACTACATTGTTTTTTCTCTAAAAAGTATGAGATACATTTCCTGTCCAAGCCTTTTAATCCATAACAAGCTGTTTTAAAGGGCACAAAACCAAACCGCTATTTGGCAGCAGATTTCGATGTCACACATGTGTTTAAAAAAAGCACTGAAGCCGAGCACTTCCTCCACACACACACACACACACAAACTGTGTTTAAATGTGGGATTATGAGCAGAGTGCTCACGTTTAAATTACGCAGCTGCTTTTGTTACACACACCGAAGAACTGCAGAGATGAGGTCACTCCTCGTTGCTTACAAACTCCACACGAACGGCTCGCCAACATCCCCCTGACCACCCATTGAACCTTGATATCTCAAATCTAGCTTGCTCGTAACAAAGTACTTTGAAATATGAAGCAGGTGGGGGTTTCAAGTGTGTACCGGTAAAATCATTGTACACAGAAGTATTCACATAATAGTGGGAATTGAGGGATTTATGATTAAGGCTTTGTTTACTTGTAACAATGCATTGTGGGATATGGAGCAGGCAGCGCAGAACCGGGGCTTGTGAACATGACATGTATCAGTAGGTTAACACCTCTGAGGTGGGATGAGAGGAAAGGCCGCAGTGACACTGCAGATTAGACTGCTTGTCTGTCTGCTGCCTTCACACCTTCCACCCCAACCTGTGTTCTTCCTCTGCTCAGCAGGACACCTGAGATCTTTCTTTTTCATCTATATCTCAGCTTCTCTCCGTTATTGTCTTTTTACTCACGGCCATCATGCTCTTGACACAACACTGTCTTCGGACGCATTTATGTTTTTCCCTCTTGCAACCAGTCATTTTGGAAATATACCTTTACATAGCATTCTTATCACCTTTTAAGATGACAGTTCACCCAAAAATCTAAATTCAGTCTTCATTAACTCACCTTCGAGTTGTTCCAAATCTGTATAAATGTCTTTGTTTTGATGAACACAGAGAAATATATTTGTAAGAATGCTTATAACCAAACAGATCTTGCCCCCCAACTGACTCCCATAGTAGGAAAAATTACTATATCATTTTTTTGTTCAGTTGAACACATAAGAAGACATTTCGAAGAATGTAGGACAGCAAACAGTTCTGGGGCACTTTTGACTACCATTGTATTTTGATGGACTGGCCAAGCATGTCTTCAGACCTAAACCCTTTTGACCATCTGTGGGGCATCCTCAAAGGGAAGGAACTCTATGCCCAAGAGGGTTAAGGCAGTGCTGGAAAATAATGGTGGCACACAAAATAGTTTTTCTTCATTTTTACAGTTTTGGAACAACTAAAGGGTGAGTAATTTATGAAAGAATTATCATTTTTGGGTGAACTATCCATTTAAAGAGATACATATTCTTATTTATCCCATTAATTTGTAACGGGCTCTACCATGAAAGAAAATTAGAAAGACATACTTTTATCATGTTAACACCTTGTACATATTTCAACCCCCCCCCAAAATAACCATCAAAAAAGGCCAATATCTGTTTGTCTGGTTCCATTCTCATTTTCTCATTTTGATTTTGCCTTCTCTTCTAATTTTACGGGCGTAGCCTCGGCACCACCTTCTGCATCCTGACCAGACTGGCTCCCAATATAGAATACAGGAGAATGCAGAAATATCCTCTAAACTATCCTTTCTCATTCTTACAACAGCACACAGATGTGACACATACATAAAACCTCATTCAAATCAAACACCTGAGTGAGTACAATGTGGATAAAGGAGTAAAATAAAAAATAGGAGATCATTCTAAGTGATAAATTCTTGATGTATTGTAGCCATTCTAGACCAGTGTCTGTTGAATTTCAACAAAATCAAATCTCAAGAGTGACAAAGTCACCCGACAGCAATGTAAAATACTATCATATGTATTTTTTTAACTTTCCCTAAATATATGTACAAAATCTTAATGTTGTTTTGGTTTAAAAGTGTTAAACATGTTTTCATTGCAGTATTTGAGGTCTGACAAAACACAGAGCATATTTTCTGTTAACTTGACCTGCTTGTCCAGTTTTGTACATGAACACATACCTATAAATAGTAATTGAAAGTATATGTTTGTAGGTGGATGTTGGGGAATAATTATCAAAATATGATACTTTTCAGAAGCGTGACAGTAGCTAAGCTATTTTCTGAATAGTGCCGTTGTTCTAGTAACAAACAAAATGTTCTATCAACAACCAGTGTTAGGTGACAAAATGCTACACTGCTGTTTTAATCACAAACACATATTCAATTGTATCCGATTGATTTGAATCTGTGTGCAACTTTCCAGTTGTAAGTGTAGTAAACTCTTTTTAAAGCTTACAGCTTGGAAAACCACACTTTCAAAGTAGCCCCAACTCTTTTGTAGGTCATCCACACACAAAACAAATAAGCAACGATTTGTGTGGCAACATACGGCACTCAAAAACCCCTCTCACGCACACATTCATCCAGAAAGCCATCCACTTGGGCAAGAGTTCGGTTTCAATTGTACTGTTGCGCTGTTGTTTATTTTGTTAAATTAAATCCAGAGACTCTTAGTGAATTAATGAAACAATTCTGTTTAGCTCGAAGCCTGCCTGTGGTTTAAGCGTTTCCTAAATAAACTGATGTAATATTGGCCATATTCATTTTCCACACTAATTTGACACACGTTTCAGTTCCTCATAAAAGAAGCCTGTTTGCATTTATTGCTCGGCTCTAATGGGTTTTCATTTGGCTCAAGTCCTGCGATGCGTTTCTGTATACAAAGATTAATACAATATGAATACACACAAATATATGGATTCAGTCTCCAAATATGGAACACTTATCTATGATATCTATACAGATATAGATATTATAGATTCTTTATGTATGATTATAAGGATATATTATAACAGTTATAATAATGCTGTAAAAGATTTTGTTACTTAAAATTAGCAGAAATGAGCACTTGCATTTTTTGAATCATAAAGGAACTACAGTTTTTAGCTACAAATCATCTTTACTGACCAAATAAATCTTGAATGGCTTGAGGGTGAGTAAATCACAGCAAATTTTCATTTCATAGTGAGCTAATACTTCAGAATTGAATTGAATCCAAAAGACAATTATGACGTTTTTAGGTGTGCGCTCTGTCATTTTTAACCATTAAAAGACATTAATCACATAAAGAAATAGTCATTATAAACTGTCTTTAAAATTATTGACT
Source organism: Triplophysa dalaica (assembly GCF_015846415.1). Taxonomy (NCBI): domain Eukaryota; kingdom Metazoa; phylum Chordata; class Actinopteri; order Cypriniformes; family Nemacheilidae; genus Triplophysa; species Triplophysa dalaica. The sequence goes on along the minus strand of NC_079561.1, from coordinate 10,246,314 downwards.
TTGTCAATTGTTGGCTCATGAGGGGATGAGAGTTAAAGGGATAGTTCACCAAAAGATTAAAACTGTGTCATCATTATCAGCCTCATGTAATTTCTATACCTGTATAAACTGAGAAAGTTATTTGGAATTTCAATTTTCATTCTGGGAAATCATTGACCACCATAGTAGGAAAATTGAAATGGTAGTCAAAGGTGCCCAAGAACTATTTTCCTTAATTCTTTAAAATATCAAATTTTGTGTTTAGCAGAACAATTTTTTTATAACATCTTATCCAATTTATTCAATACTATGGTAGAACTGAAAATTGCTAACATTCTTCAGAATATTTGTATTTGTGTTCATCAGAACACAGTAATTTATTCATTTTAGTAAAAGATGACACAATTAAGATTTTTCGATGAAGTATCCCCTTAAGACATACCGAATTCTACCCATTCTATCTCAGTAAAATTACAGAGCACAACTTTAAGAGGTTTTTGTTTCATTTCCAGTTTTCCACAATAAATTGCATAGAAGACAACACGTGGCACAACTTACCACCCCCTTCTAATCTTTTAAAACTTCTAATCCTTTAAAGACTTTAAAGTCATATTGAGTCTCACCTCATGCAAGTAAATGCAAACTAAGTGCATCAATTAAAAGATTATTCTCCTCTCTAAATGTTTCCTGTTTCTTCTGAGGTAAAAGTGCACCAAAATACACATAAAACTACACACTAATTTTGTACTTGATATATAAAAATTTAATATTAGTCATTTTAAGAAAATCTATGTGTACTTACCTGTCATTTTAAACCTGTATGACTTTCTTTCTTCTGCAGAATACATTTTGAACAACGTTGGTAACCAAATAACGGTACCCATTCACCCACTTAAAACCGCTGTTGTTAGGTTACCAACGTTCTTCAAAATGTTTTCTGCAGAAGAAAGAAGTATCTTCTAGTGCTCTGCAGACGTAAATGATGACAAATGTTTCTGGGTGAACTATCCCTTTAAAGGCAGAGTAGTGGATGTTAAGATACTTCTAACCAGCATGACAAAAACGTTTCTGGACAGGATTTTCTACTCAGCCTTTAGGTACACTTACTGTCATTAAATAAAGTGTATTTTAGTGCTCTATTTTTTGTTTCCCAGTGTACACGCACTAGCTCTGGCACGACTGAAATCTCTGTATTTGCTTAACCACACTGAAGCTATTTACAGAACTAACAAAAGTGCTCAAAACTGAGATGGATCCAATCATATTCCTCTCTGTTGTCCTTCACATTCTTCTCTCTTCCTCCTGCGGTTTATTCTGTTGATTGGACTAAAGAAAACAACTGTTGCACTTTGTCTGATATTTCCCAGCACACAGTGAGACCTGTGGACTGCTGCTCTGTAACAATGTGTTACACAATGTCAATGCTCTTGAGCGGCACAGGGGTGAGTGAGAGAACAGCCGGGTTAAGACCTCCTATAAAATGTCTTTTTATCAGAAAGAAAGCAAGCAAGCTCAATCTTGGGACCAGCTTTAGTAACCGTGTTCTCCAACAGGTAGGTAGACAAGTTACAGTTTCCCAAGACAACATGTCAAGGCAAAGAAACTACAAACTCAACAAGAGGATACAAATTCAAGTCTCTTTCATTCTGTGCCAAGCACGCCGGCGGGGACGTTTTGTTCTCTCTAATATAAGGTAATCTTTTTCCATTCACTTGCTATGTTTATTAGCAAGACTTCATCAGTCACATCGATAACCAGTAAATACATGTTCTCAACCAAAAGATCGGACATGTGTAGACTATAGGCCAGCAGTTTCAAACTCTGAGATGTCCTTTCTTATATAGTGAAACTAACCCGTGTATGTGTGTGTTTTGTTGAGACTGAAGGAGGTGGGGGGCGTGTGCGTGTGTGTGTTTGGACTTTGAGCAGATAAAGTTCCTCACACAGCTGCTTTGGCCTGCAGATGCACAGAAACATCTGTATTAACCTCTGGCAGTGTCCCAGGGGCAGCCTGCCGAGAGCAAGAATGTTAGAAAGGCCCTTCCACAGAGACGAAAGCAGGGATGAAGAAAAAAGAGGCAAAAGAAGAAAGGGATAAACATGCTGAAAGCAGAAGAAAGGGTCAGGAAGTATCTGTTTAGAAACCCTTCTTAATGTTTTACCATTTAACAACAGCAGTTACTTTATTATGGCATTCAAAGGCATATTTACAGGTATATAACACAAAACATGTCCCACAATTTTACCTACAATTAGCTTTTAAAGAGCAACATTAAAGGTGCCGTGTGTACTTTTTATGGTGGATCTATTGACAGAAATGTAATATAATATGCATGTCTTCAGATGTTTATAAAGACCTTACATAATGAAGCGTTATGTTTTTATTATCTTAGAATGAGCTATTTCTATCTACATACACCGCGGATATGTGCATGGATATTGCATGAATTCCCTTGCATGAAATTCACCATGTTGTTTCTACAGTAGCCCTAAACGGACAAACTGCTCTACAGAACGTGTTTTGTAAATACTTGATCTCCTTAAGCAAAGAAGCGAAAACGTGACAACATCTTAGCTTTGTGTCAGCTGCCGTAGTGCTTCGAAAGGGAGGGGAAAAGTGAGCCGTTGATTGCAATTCGCAACCTCACCACTAGATGCTGCTTAAGATCACACAATTGTCCTTTCAGGGGGAAATTGAGACTTTGCTAATTAAATTAGCAAATTAAAAACAGGTGGTCAGTAAAATATTCAAATTGATTTGTTTTTCATAACTATTTTCCTGTTTTTAACCCGCTGTTAGGGCCGGATAATAAGCGTGAGTAAATGATGATGATTTTTGATTTGATGGATAAACTAAGCCTTTTAAATACTTAACTCCTCCACCCTGAACATTGACTGTGTGGTGCACTTAAACTTGCCAAGCACTTGTGCCAACACCCACACCTCTCACAAATAATAAAGTATTCAACAACTAAACAACGATCAAGTCCAAACAGGGCAATAAAGGGATGGTTACATAAAATTGAATTTGTTTCATAATTTACACATTCTCATGTCAGTCCAAACGTGTATGACTTTCTGCTGCAGAACACAAAAGAAGACATTTGAGGAATGTTGGTCACCAAACCTCCACTTAGTTTCAGTGTATTGAAACAAAACCACTGAAACATTTCTCGAAATATCTTCTTTAGTGTTCCACAGAAGAAAGAGTCAAATCCAGTAGATATGAACCATGGAAGTTAATGGGGGGGAAACTGTTTTGGTTATCAATCTTCTATATTGTTTGTGTTCTGCATAAAAAGAAAAACACACCATTTTTTTGCTCATCATTGATGTTAAATAATTAACAGTACATTTCCAATGTATTTTTATTCATCCATGATATATCTATAAAACACAGTATGGGGTATCTTCTTGTGATTCTAAATCAAACGTTGTGAGTCACACAGCATTTAATAACAAAACATTGCTAATCTTAACAAATTGACCTATTCCGCAATAGTTCTCCCACAAAGCCACTTAATACCTGACCTAACTTGCACTATAAAACAATACAACCTGACTGCCAGAAAATATCTCTCCAGAGATTGTGTGCGTGTGTGTGTAGTAAAAGGTAACTTCCATGAGGATTACCTATTGTTGTAGTGCGACTCATGAGAGTTTAATGCTCAGATGAGGGGCTCACAGAAATAAGGACACACACAGTCACACTTGTGATTCACCAAACCTCATGAGGCAGTACTTGCAGACTCAAAACAAAAGGTTTAAAGGGACAGTGCATCCAAATATAAGTAAACTGATATCTTGCAAAATCTCCACGCTGCTCAATACATTTTGGATAGTGACTGGCATTCCTAAACTTAACAAAATTAACGGAAGACAAGATTTTCATCAAATAACGACAACCGAAGGTCTTTCTGATTAGTTTTGTGTGATAGGCGACTACATTGTGTGATTTGCCAGGACAAATATTTGGGAATGATACTTTTAATTCCTTTAAATGTGTGTGTTTTTCTCTTAACCTCATCTATCCTTTTCCTCTAAGCATCTGGTAAGTATTAAATATTCGCTTTAATTTTCCATGTTCAGATGTGTGGCTTCTGATGCCAGGAGCTGTTTTATTTTAAGACCCCATTCATACAGATGTAAATGTGACTTAATACAAGAGCAGCGATCCATTAGGAGCTTAAGATCTAAAATGTGTCTTTCTTAAATCTCCCTTTATCTATCTATCTATCTATCTATCACAGATTCCACTCGCATGCCAGCCAGAGGTTTGCATGAGAGCCAGCTGTGACTAATGCTCTCGATAACGCATTAGCGAGCCTGAGAGACGCAAAACAGACCCACAAAAAAATGATAGGGTAATGAAGTCTCTTTTTCATGGCATGTAGCGGACAGGTCATTTCCTCACTCTGCGAGGCTCTTGGCACCCAAAGTGCATTTGGGTGAACTAACGGCATGGGTCGGGTCAGGTTAAACTCATTTCATCCTATTCCATCTTATTCTTAGAGTGGTGGTAACCTAATTTGTTATAGAATCACATTAGACTATCAAGACAACTACCTTAATGCTTCCTAAAATGGTTAAATGCCCTTTGATTAAAGACATAAACCATGAATTGGTTATCAGGAATGGGCTACAACAAATACAAACTTGAGCTTTATAAAATATGGACTGTTTTACCCAACGTCAAATTCTACTAAAATCAATTATGAGTCAAGTCTATCACGCTTCATGTGAGAAGCTTTATTTCTATTTATTTTGATGCTTGTGGCAGATGCCCTTATCCAAAGTAATTTTGAATACATTTAAAGTACATTTTACCATGTGTTCCCTAGGATTTGAATCCACAATCTGTGCACTTTCATACCACAACCAATTGAACAACAGGAACCATTATAAGGTCCCGTTTTTGTTATGATGCTCACGTAGATGTAGCTACAAATCAAGTCCCAAATAAGAGCTGTCACCAGGGGTGGGCTAAGGGCGCTGAAGCCACGAATGTTTTCAGTAAAGCCTTGAATGTTTTATTGCCAATGGCATGTACGAATCACTTAGGGGCCGTTTACATTTTGCGTCTTTGTTATTTATTTTAAATGTTGATGGATTGCAGGTGCACTCAAGCATAGCAATAACGCATACATGTACACAATTTTTCCAGGCGTGACGCTGCTGAAAATTCCGTCTTCACGGCGAGCGTGGCTCCTGGTTGCTTAGCAACGGCAGACGCCACGACAGCCCAAGCTCCCAGGCTCTTTGGAAAAAGAGAAAGTGCCATGGTTTGCATGTTCCACACATTTTACACACAAAATCTATATTCAAACACATATGTTGATGTATCTGCTCTAAGCACCGGATATCCACTCACCCTAGAAGCACCCTTGGCTGTCACAACAATTCTGTATTTGTGTGCCATTTACCCTGGAATATTAAGTAAACTAACAAAGTAAGAGTTGTGTCAAATACAAAAGAGAAGGTAGAGTACAGTGGTATAAAGAACAGAGTAGAGTAGAAGAGAATACAGTTAACATAAATGCATGTGTGTATGTAGCCTGTTAACTGTCACCCGTTCCGTACACGGGACACCTAAGTTTGCATCAATATTGTGCATATAATTTCTAATAGAATCATATCAAACTATATATCATTGGAAAGGTCTAAGACTCTAGAATACAGATTTCTTTGGTGTTTTTTTAAATAATTTATGTAGGGAGAGTAATTGATTATTTTTTATAAAGAGTGTGCTTCGATTTTTGTTATCCTTTTGCAAACCGTATTTTTTTAATGTATTTTTCAATCAAAGAAAAACATAAACTTTTTTATTTATTTTTTACAATACACCTAACAACATACCTTAAAAAAAGTATTTGTGTGTGCGATTTTTTTTAGCAATAATCAGCTACTTTTCTTTTTTCAACGAGACTAACCGTAAGTCTGTATTCCAAAGAATTCATGAGTTACCTCCATTTTAGTTACAACATGCGTTTTCATGTGTAGGCTCAAAAATGGCTCCGACAGTTAACAGGAGCTTTGTGTTCTGTGCTATGCAAACCAAGACCAGTTTTATAGCACTTATGCATTATTGCCCTTTTGTTGCAATGATTGCTTCCTTTGTTTGGCCTATTTTTAAGTCACCTGGGAAAAAAAGCGTCTCCAGTAGTGTAGAATAGAATAAAGTAGAACATAGTAGAATGAAATGAAGTAGAGTATAAACTGGAATAAATACCACAGCAACATTTATTTCTAAACTTTCGAAATATTTCTAATACAACATTTTGTAACAGAGTAGAATAGAGAATAGAGTAGAACATAATCCAACAGAATAGAACAGAATGCAATAAAATAGAATAAAACAGAGTAGAATAGAATACAGTACAATGGAACAGAATAGAGTAGAACATTATACAGCAGAATAGAACAGAATACAGTAAAACATAATTAAATTCAACAGACTAGAGTAGAATACAGTAAAATACAATAGAATAGAGGAAAATAGAGTGGAATAAAGCAGAATAGAATAGAGCAGAGCAGAATAAAGTACAATAAAGTGAAAAAGAGTAGAGTAAACTGGAATCGAATAGTCAAACAGAGTAGACTATGATACAACACAATAGAGAAAAATAGAATAGAATGGAATACAAAAAGAATAGAATTAAACTTAATCTAATAGAACAGTAGAATAAAGTTGTTAGTGAAATAGGACAAAGTAGAATATAGTAGAGTAGAGCAGCATACAGTATAATGGAGTGGAATAGATTAGAAAAGAGTTAACTAGAGTACAGTAGAATAGAATATAGTAGAATAAAATGGAATCTAATAGAGTGCCGCAACACAAAACAAAATAGAATGGAATAGAAAAGGGTACAAAAGAACTATAGTACAGCAGAGTTGAGCAGAGTGGAATAGAACAGAGTAGAATAGAGTACTATAGAGTAGAGTAGAATCGAATGGAGTAGAGCAGATGGATGTAGCTCACGTGGACTGTCATCCGGCAGGTGCTGATACCACTGAAGATCATTTTAAGCCTGTTTACATGAACACCCTCTGTGCACCATATATAAACTTCTTGAATTAGCAAGAGCTGCTGAGTTTGACTAAAACTTGACTACTGTAATGCATATAATAATTCTAGAATAATTCTACAACTACAATGTTGAGATGATTGATAACAATGTTAAATTTGAATGTGTTGCAATGACCAAGGAAAATAAGATATTTTGTATTGTTTTAAATGATGTTCTCCTTAATTTTTGTGGTTTTAATGTGTGTAATAATACTTTATTACATAATTAAAAAAAACTATTTCAAAATGTTTTTTTAATTTTCGATATTGGTTTTCGACCTAGTGCATACTAAATTTTTAATTCTACATTTTCGGCCCACAATTTTCATTTTGGTGCATCACTAGTACAGAGTAAACTAGATCAAAACATAATAAAATGAGCAGGTCTATTTTTCACTCTCTCCTAAGTTTCAATCAGAGCACTGTCAACACCTCAAATCTTCTCCCGCCTGCACTACTCTTGCCTGTGATGATGTCATCTTTACCTCTGAATTGTGCTACCCAGTTTAACATAAAGTGAAAAGAGAAAAGGAAACCTTGGAGGCGAAAGAGAGAATGTTGCAGTGACCAGAATTATAGTTCTCCCTATCAGACATGCCTGCATGTGTCCTGACATGTTTCGATGCAGACACATCACTCAGAAATGTAACTGTGACTTTAAAGGAATGAGTGGCTGATGGGCTCAGTTAAAGATCTAACGTTTTAATGATTGTATGTGATCACAAGATATGGAATAGCCATCATACAAAACCCTAGCTAATTCTCACTCCCTTTTTTTTAAAGGGGTCATATAGCGCAAATACGTCTTTTATTTGTCTTTGGTTTCTTGCCGATGCATGTGTTAGACACGTAAAATTTACGGATGCCCACCGAGACCCGAAACGCCTCGTGTAACCACACCCCCACAAATCTATGTCAGTTTGTGGTATGATTTGACTAAGACTGGCCAAATGTAGATGCAATTAAGGTGGACGTACCTGTCAGTACAATCGCTTTGGAACCTGATGCTCCAAATATGGTAAGAGGCGTTACATTTCCGCCACATGCTTGCAGTATTCGACCAATCACTATGCACTGGTTAACTGATAGATACAGAAATATACTGGAGTTACAAACATGTATGTTTTTGGTGTTTTAAATCATGTATACACATTGCATAACATCGAAAACAAATAATATTTGTTTTATCCGTGTCATATGACCCCTTTAAGTAAACTGTCCCTTTAAATCTGATTCTAACTGAGCGGATAGTAGATGAAAGTCTGAAACAGCCCTATCTCAATATTTCACACACGCATGTTCTATGTCCCTGGAGGGTTCACACACCCTCCGCCACACTGACTCATGTTGCATGCTCAGTGTTACATTTACATTTTACATACATGCCGTAAGCCATTTACACAGCTGGGCTTTTAACTTGGGTGACTCAGAGACTAAATGTCCCATGCCCTGGGGTCCAAAGAAATCAGAGACGCACCCACTTACTCTACACTGCTTGGAAACATCTCTGTTAACAATAGACCTAACAAAGTGCAGACACTCTTATAAACATTCAACTGACACAACGCTGGCTGAAAACATTACTCTGAAACGTTTAAGTTGCATACCTCAGGCACAGCTGCCTTTATAGAACTACCCAAGTACAAAGCATTTGCCTTAATTGTTCAAACAAAGTTTGGGTGAGTCACACCTGTGCTGGACCTCAAATCCAATTTAATTCAACACAGGAAAAAGATCCATACTCTTAAAGCAGCGGGAAACCCACATTTCGGTCGTAAATTGTGTTTCATGCTTATGAAACATTTGTAGCAACTGAGAGGGTCCAGCCGTGCCAAACAAAGCTTCTTTAGAGCCCGTTCTTCACCAGACCTCCCCACTGCGCTTTCAAGACATATCTGTGTAATCAGACCCATGACTGTTGTCATAATATTTTAGAAGGAGCGAATGCCACCCAGCTTCATTGAGAAAGAAAGGGAACTAATGTACTTTAGATGGAGGGCGCAAGAGCACTTTCTCTCCATCATTTGCGAGCTGCATCAGACAGACGGTGTTCACCCAAAAACAAATATTCTGTCATTATTTATTCCCCGTTATGTCATTTAAAATTTGTATATGACTCTTCTGTGGAACACAAAAGAAGATATTTTGAGAAATGTTTCGGGGGTTTTGTGACCATAAAATGGAAGTCAATTGGGGTCAATGTGGTCAGGTCACCAACATTCTTCAAAATATCTTATTTGCAGAAGAAAGAAAGTCATACAGGTTCGAAATGACATGATGGTGAATAAATTATCCTAAATAATGCTAACTGCTAAATATTGACTTGCTTTTATCTTTCAGGCACAGTCATCGACACCTCCTGCTCTTCAAAAAATGTGCGGGACAAGTCGCATCTGTTTACAATTCTGACCCTTTTTCCCAAAAAACGGCACCGGATGAATAATTATATTCACCCAAAGATTCAATAAAGCTGACCGAATCACGAGTTTCAGGCATTGAACTCACAAAGCTTCTATTCTCCCACATATATCATCCCTCAGCCAAGTATTTGTTTAAGACAGGCTATGACACGGATAATCTGATATAAACTCATGAGCGAGATGCATCCAAACAGCTTGTGCCCTTTTTTCCTAAATTGAAGAAAATTCCGTTAAGATTGTGAGACTTGGGGCCCTATCATACACTCTGCGCAATGCAGAGCCAGGAGCGACGCAAGTGTTTTTTGCTAGTTTCAGCCCAACACAGTTTTCATTTTCACGTCCTGCGCCACGTTGTTTAAATAGCAAATGCATTTGTGGCCATTTGTGCGCCCATGGGCTTGCTGGTCTGAAAACGAGGTCTGTTCAAGTGCATCATTGGGGCATTGCTATTCTGAGGCAACTGAAAAGACTGCGCCATTGACTGACTGAAACCTGGTCTAAAGTCAAGAGTTATTTAAAGAGCACATACACTCTACTTATTAAGGCTGTTTTTTTACTTGTGTGTCGGACCAATGCCGTAGCCTCTAAACCATAGGCAACCCGCCGGTTTTCATTTATACTTGTGCGTCATTGTCTGTGTCGACAGGCAATGGCCACTAGGCGTCTATCTCCACAGGCATGTTGCTTGCGTTGCCGAGACAAGACCCGAAGAAAAAGCGGTTTGTTTTGTACGCTGTCTTAGAAGCATTTAGCAGTGATAGCGGCAAGTCAACTGTCACTTATGCAGTTTGAGTTGTTAAATACAGAAAAACATGTAATTTTTTTAGACTATTCATGCGTAAATGCATACAAGTAAACCTGACACGTTTTTTTACCTGAAGGGAGGGGGTTCAAGCAGACCAATCACAGTGCTTGCGGTCTCTGCGTAGACTACAGCGTAAAAATCGGGCTTTACAAACACAATGATGTGTACACAATAATGCCAAATATAAGGAAAATAAATGGATTACAATGTAAAAGATGTATATCGTTGACATAAAGATAAAAATCTGGCGACTTTCTGGAGAAGCGTCCAGTCTTTGCTCTTTCAAATTCTGGCGTGTTAATAGCGAATCCGCCATGGCGCGAGCAAAACTGGCTCTTGGAGGGAATGGGAGATAAGACTCTGATTGGTTTACTGCATGTTTTGCCCAAAACACACCCATGACTCATTAAGAGAATAGGGACTACCCTTTAGACCATGTGGCTGGCGTGCAGACCATTTATCCTAGTAAAAACTAGTAAAAGTGGATCCGAACACGCCCTAAGTGCACTTGCCCCTTGCGCTTTAGACTATGCACTTAGATCGTTAAAAAGGGCCCTAAGAGTTACTTATAAATAATTTATTTTTTTAGGTAACCATTAAGAAAATAATTTTCAGTATTAAGAAATTGTTTGGAAAAAAACGTATCACTAGCGTAAACATGACTAGTGGAGTCACATAGGGTTGCTGTGAGAATTTCTATGAATTATTTTGTTTTCAAATGTTTTCCCTCCTGCTTATGTGAAACATCTTTGTAATAATTGACTGCCAAGTTTATGGATCACAGATTCAGGAGAAAAAGTGAATATTTCTCCTAATTCAATATAAACTGCCTCTGAAAATGAGGTGAACACATATCTGCACATTCCTTTTGTAAAACGCTGCAGGGAAAGTCTCTGTTAACATTGTGTTTAATATAAAAGGTGCGCTGTCGCAGTTAAAGCAGGTGGGGGTTTGGTTAAATAGAGCAGGCAATGGCAGGTTGTTTGATTGAAAGCGTGTGTCTCTCCTCAGGTAAGAAAGAAACCCAAGCAGAGAGAGAGAGAGAGAGAGAGGGAGAGAGAGAGAGGGAGAGACTCTGCTTGCCAGCTTGTTCAAAATAGGCACAATGCAGTGGTCCTCTGGATAATTACACATTTCAGAATAAGAAACACTGTCACTTCCCTTGAGCTTGTCATACACACACAACCAGTGTTGGGTAAGTTACTCTGAAAAAATAATTAAATACTAGTAGTTATTAAATGTATATTCAATAGTGTAATGAGATTACTGTACAAATTGCTCAGTACAAAAATGATTGAACTACTTATTACTAATATTCTTTATATATCCTAGATCAACATAGATTTGCATTGATTCAAGGAAAGACATTCAATGGCTTATTTAAGCTATTCATATTAATAATATAATAACTAACTACATCAATTACTCTTATTAACTGACCAAAGTATACAAATGTAAGAAAGATACATTATTCCCTTATTTTACTCCAAAAAGTAAATAATTACTTTGTAACTAGTTACACACAACGCTGCACAAAACACACATAAATATTAGTTTAATTAATTAATAGTGAATTGTAAGGGGCTGTGTCCACCGAGCCACGTTTTTTTTTAAAACACCAGCAGTTGAGGTTCATCCCTAAAAATTCAGCCATTTTTTAAAGCTCAGCGTATCCGCTTGAAAACAAAGCCCCCCCCGCACTGTTTAAGCGCCCGCAACCTGCGTTTTCAGTCGGCACCACCTCAGCAACGTAAAAGGGCCTGTGTGAATCTGTAGCTTAAGGGGTTTTAAATGTAGTTTATTGTAGTTTATCCAAAAGCAAAAAATGTCACTATTTATTCGCCTTTACTATAACTTTCATCCGTGGTAAAAAATTTTTTTTAGAAAAATGTCTGTTTTTGAATTCATAAACAATGGAAGACAATGGTGGTCTAAAATATATTCTTTCGTGTTATGCAGAGGGAAGAAAGTCATACAGGTTTGGAATGACATGAGAGTGTATGACTTTGACACAAAAGAAGATATTTTGAAGAAAGTTGGGTACCGAACAGCGCCGGCACCCATTCACTTTTATTGTTTGTACACAAAACCAATGAAAGTGAATGGATGCTGGTTAACAAAATTCTTCAAAATATCTTCTTCTGTGTTCTGCGGATGAAAGAAAGTCATACAGGTTTGATATGACGAGAGGGTGAGTAAATGATGACAGAATTTTCATTTTTGGGTGAACTATCACTTTAATTTCAAATCCATACAACACAAGTTTGTCCATTTTTTCTATGCAAGTTGTCCTTTGGTCATCTTTATACCCTAGTATACTGTTGTCTTGACACCAGCGATGAATATGTGACATCCATAAAGATTACCATAAAGTGGTGCCCACCATAGACAATGGGGGAAACACATCCCCTCAATTTTCACATAAATAATCAATCACCATTTCACAATCCTATAATTTTGATTTGGAAGCCCCCGAGATATAATATCTGTTTACATTCGTGCATGAATCAACCAATAAGCTTTAACTAGCGCATATACTCTGTCCAATGACATCTCTCTTATCTAACATGGCTTTTGTACCTTAAAGAATTCAGATCATAGCTGAACTATCACATCTACCCCTATACCCATTTTGCCAATAAACAGTGACACAAATCACACCCTTAACAACCTGATTGCTCTTTATCACAGCCTAAATCACAAATTGCACGGCAATATAGTGCTTATGCGCAGTTGATGACTTTTTAATGGGAAACTATTCTTTGATAGGACTGGTGCCAGGTGCTTATGAAACATCCAGCTACGCCAAGAAACCCATCTACAGATGGGTGGGTTAGATGTTAGAGATGGATGACAAATAGCTGTTATTTTGGCTCTACCCTGCAGTTTTTCAAATGCTTTAAAATAAATGCAAAAAGTGCATCTTGTCTGAGACAATACTTGCACGACAGTTGAGCAAATGTCATGAGACGTACTTTGCACTTAGCAAAACACTTCTGTCTCTGTCAGCTTATATCATTACTGCCAAGGAAAAGACAGAAGATAAAGAGCCTGTTGAGCTCACAGACAGCCAACCCTGAACACCTGAACATCAGCGGAGGACACAGCTGGCCCTGAGACAGCAGACGCTTGGGAATGTAACAGCGCTTATTATCACTGGGCCAAAAACACACAATACAAATATAGGTTTGTGTTCAACAGCATTAAGAGCTGGAAACCTCTCCAAGGTTACGACTTGGGCAGATAAGTGGCCAACTAAAATCAAACAAACAATGCAGCGGACAACTATGCATGTTTTTTGGCTCAGGAACAAATCAAATATCTAGGACTCGAAGGGGGGAAATCTCCATTCTGTGGTCTGTTATTATTCACTCAACCCTGTTATTATCTCATTTCTGTGTCAGATCTTTCCTGTCAATGCCACGACATGAAAAGGCTGGGTATGTTACTGGTCAACATGTTTTGACTGCGCTTAAATTTTAATAATTTTTTGACACACAACAAAGATTGGCATCCTATCAGTAACCGTCTTACCTAGATTTACAAAACTCATCACCATGTCCGCGTCGTTTAGGAAGTTGTTATCCTGTAGGGTGGCGATTGGCGGTCCCTGAGTGGTAAAAACGGGTTTGTACGGGTACGAATAGCCCTCCTCGTCTCCCTCAGTGGACATGGCATTGTACAGATCCAGCATGAACATCGGCGCGGCGTTATGCTTGCCGTGGAGGTGCGGCCGCGGCCGGTGCGGTAACCCGAGGATTGACAGGATCTCGCGCTGCATCTCCCGGCGCTCCTGGCTCTTCAGTCGCCGGTGGATGAAACTCGAGTGCACCTCGTTATCCAAAGTAAAGTTTGTGAAGACCGTTTCAGCCAGGACGCAGTATCCCCACACCAGCAACAGCACGAGACCGCTTAAATCCAGTAACGAAACCATAACTTTTGTTCAGCTTTAAACGTTCACAAAATTAAGGGAGTCAATCCAAATGGATGATGCGTTGATTTAAACGGCTACAGTCGGTATGAGTTATAACGTTACCTCATTTTACCTCTCTTTAATAGAGACGAGCGCATTCACAAACGCACTTGTAACCTGTGCGTTTCTGGAGCGTTTTTCTGGAGCGCTCAACCTGCAGAGACGCACGGAGTCTGATGCGTGTTTCCAGTTTGGATAGCAAACTTGAGGAGGCGCAGCGCGCAGGGAGGAGCAAAGGGGCAAATACGCAAAACCGCGAACAAAGCGCAAGAACGGAGTGGAAGGTATGAGAACGAAAGGACTGATAACGGGGAAGGCCTCGGGTTATCTCTGTCTCCGTCCAATGCGTTTAGCGGATGCCCGTTTTCAGAAATGCACCTGCGCCAGAGACGATGTCGTTCTGACGCGCGTCTCTCTCTCTCTCTCTCTCTCAATCTCTCTCTCTCTCTCTTTCAGTGTGTGTATGAACGATATTGCAATAAGTCAGTGAGAGTTTATTATAATGTTTTTATTAGTGCTGGAGATCTTGCCTGAGGGTTTAGATTATGATCGTAAATATCTAGAAAAGCATTTTTGATGTTCCTCACAGATGTAAGCTCCTAACACAGAGGTGATTCTGTGTACACATGTTGCTTTTATAGCTCAGAATACCTATAAAGTATTGAGCGATGTTACGATCTCTGTGTCAGATGTTTCTCTTAAAAATTCCAGAGGAGAACCAAATAGATCAAATGATACAGTTTTTATATACAGCAAGAATTACAGATGCAATGTGAATAGAATACACGGATTTTACTTTTAATTGCAGGCTTTTGTATCAAAACCAGACAAAAGAGACACTGATGAACTGTAAAAGCACAACTCTAAAAAGAGCTTGTGATGATAGGTTGCCTTATTGTTTTAATAACCAAGATGACTTGGTTTCTTCGGAGAAGGAAAATCAGAACATGAGATGTACGAAGTCTCCATTTGCTTTCTATTCGATTTAATTGTTTAGTTTGCGTCCAACAGAAACAACGGAGCGACTGCGCAGAATTCCATTTGCGATTTAGCTTTCCCATGGCTATGCAAATAAATTGCCAGATGTTTGGATTCAGATGGCAGACAGCTGTCGTGTGAGGCCAATCCCACCTGCCCCTTATGGCTCAGCACCTCTTAAACACTCCAGTTTAATGTAGCGCTTCTGAAGCTCACCTGAGCTCTTTATTCGCGCACCCTGTCACACCTAACCTCTAGATGCTCTGTACAGGTTAAAGCCATGTGCCAAAAACACAGCGTATCCGCAGAACAGAGATACTTTTTCTGTAAACAGCTCTGCCTGGAGCGCAGGTGTCAGGTACTCATTAAAGTGGATTCTGTGCAGGGGGATCAGCGCAGTCCCAGATGTGAAACAGCAGCCCTCAAGTTCCAGCTGCTTTTGGTTTTGGGAAAGATGGATGGAGAGGAAGCCGTTCCTAGCGACATATTGCGTTCATTTCTCATTTGGGAATGTCCTCGCCCCCTTTGATTTGCAGTGACAATAAACTTTGGTTAATCCATCCGGTCCACAGTATGTTGGCCTGATCCGAATATCCGTTTATGACTCGATCAGTGTTAAAAGCCCGTACCATGTAAACAGTGCTTTCCGCTTCCTCAGATAGAATCACTGAATGGCTGTGTGTGTTTACATTGAGGCAGCATCTGATTTGGGGACTCGAAAAGGAGGGATGTGGTTTCGGTAAAAATTGTCCCTATATGTGGGAGCCAGAGCCCCTAGTTCTCTTTTTGCCCCAACAGAGGGCTGTCATTCTGGTGTAGGACAATAGGAACAGACCCCCCTTTGTTCCAGCTCCGGTGGCCCTTTTGACCGGCACAGTAAACAGTGGGCACAGGCTGATTTGCCGGTCTGGATACCCACACTGAGGCGCTTTTGACCAGGGGAAGTTAAGCAGAACAGCTCCCTGAGATCTCCCAATGCCTCTCTTCAGAGGACAATCTCTCTCTCTCTCCTTCTCTAAACCTCACTCAGCCTCTTGAAAACAAACTTTTATTAGTAGGGAATGTACACAAAAGCCTGCAATTACACAAAGGAGATGGGAAGAGCACAAAGCAATGAATGTTTATGCCCAAACTTAAAAAGGCAATGTTAGGTGGAGCGTTTAAACGCTTAGCAAATAGCCACTCATGTATATAAAGGAATAGTTCACCCCAAAACAAATATTAATTTTATATTGAAAAATAAATGTATATGCACTCACTTTGGGTGTGGTGCCCAAACAACACACAAGGGTTAACCATTTTTTTCTTGCACGTATGTCATTTGAAGTTCTTTACTTTATAGAACCCTTAAGCTCAAGAATAAACATTTTAAGGAATCTTTGTTTTTGACAGTGTACAGAAGATTTTTGGGGCTACAAATGAACAAAATTCACCACATACGTAATGCATCGGTATTCTCACAATATCCAGGAGCTGTAGGGTCTGATTCAGCTGGAAAATTTTGTGTTTGGTCGCATATTTAAAAATGTCTGTAGTTACATAACAGAAGGTCCAGCGTCTGTATTGCCATTGTGGGTGCAGCTGACATGCAACTTATTTTACTGACATCATTTTTTACTTGCAGTGGGTGTTGATAAAACTATTAAACTGCAGTGCAACTCAACTCAACTTTATTTATATAGCGCTTTTTACAATTTCCATTGTTACAAAGCAGCTGTACATGAGACATATTGACTATAAGCAAAACAACTAAAGTCATATACCTGTAAAAACAAGAAAAAGGTGAAAACACAGAAGACAGACATACCCACATACAAACGCTCCACACACACAATATGCACACATATTTACACACATCGACATAGACACTCGGAAACACACAGACACGCACGCACACACTCACAGTGAAAGCACACATTTAAGATAAAGGAGAGAGAAACACAGGTCAAATATTAAACAGACTATACATTTCTATATGTAATATTAATTATGTAAAATTTCTGAAGCAGCCAGGCAAATAGTGCAAAACAGTATGCAAACGGTGGAGAGGAACCCAAAACTCCAATCGAGAAAAAAATCCTCAGGAGAAACCAGGCCCAACCAGGGGATTACAGTTCCCCTCTGGCAAAAGCTGCTGCCTCACCATAAGCACAACAAGGCTTGCACGACAAGGCTAAATAAATTAATTTACTAATAAGATTAATTATAGATTTGAGATTATCATTAATAATCTAATAGCATTTGAAATTTTGTAGTGAAGTCGTGTCAGGTCGGCGCGTCCTTTATCCAGCTCTATCATCTCAGCTCTTGTCAGGTCACCGCTTCCCATTCTCCGCACTGCCATCAGGTCTGGGCATGAACTGCATCCTGTGGTAACCTTGGAACAATGAGACAACACTGGCTGAGAGTTGAGTACTGTTCTGCACTCTTTGAAGAAACAATTACATCAGTTGTTGTTGGAAGTAAAATCTGAAAAATGTGATAGCCCTTGTGTTTTTTTTTAGGAAAAATCATGTTACCACTATAACTTTGATGGTTTTGGCTGCAAAGAAAAATCTATTGGGGAAACTACTTATTGATAAATTTCATGTATGCAGATAACTTTTTATTAAATAAAGCAGTGCGTTGATCATTACTTAATCATCTTATGTTTTAATTTACTGTTTAATTGTGTGAATGTAAGTGAATGTATTTACTCGTTATTTTTTATTTACTTGATCTAGTTGTTTCACTTGACCGGTTTAAATAGAAAAATTGAACTTATATCAGTATGGGCTTTACCACAAAGATGATTTTGTGGATAATGTGTATTACTTTGAAATAAAAACATTAACACTCTTTGTGGTTGATACAAACATTCAACATTCAGCAATTATGCGTCAGCAGGGCCGGCAGAAACCAAACAACTAAAAAAATGTAAATGAAAATGTAAGTAAAATGACATGTTTTTCAAATACATGAAAATTATGTTAAATGAATAGTATTACTTCACAGTGATATGCTCAGAAACTATTGTAAAAAATCACTACTAACTTCTATTTCAACCAAAGATTTTGCTGGAAATGTTCTGTGAGTTAAAAAAATATATATTTACTTCTGTGTGTCTTAATGGAGATTTTACAAAACCATTATTTTTTTATAAATAACCTTACATCTCTTAAGTCATCTTACAAACATCAGAGCCTCAGCAGGTTGAAACCTGATGCTGAAATCAAAAGATGTGCTAACTCCAGTCAGAAATAACTGACACGTACACTTATGTTCACACTATCCCGCCTTAGACTCGAAAGCCCTCTCTGGTTTTCCTTTTCAACTTGCTCTGTTTGACTCTGGCACCAAGAGTTGGAGACACAGGTCAGAGTAATATTTATTTTGCATGTGTCTGGTTGAAGGCGGGGGGCAGCCTTTTGAAGGCAGCGGGGTGGGAAACAGTGGGGCGGCCCGGTGAAGGATACAGTAAAACTCTTTCAGGGTAAGCTGACCCTCAAATGAAGCAGTGAGAATTTGGAGAGGGCTGAACAGGGCAGATAGAGGAGATGGGAGGTGGGGATAACGTTCCTCAACCCGTTACGTCCTGTCTGGATTTTTGGGACGCCCTGGGTGCGAGCGGCATGGCAGGCTGTTAAAACCCTGGCGGCCAGGTGGGACTGAGTGATAGCGAGGCTGATATTGCGAGAGGCCTCACAAACATATGAGACACAGCTGTGAAACAGGGGAAGCAAGAAAAAAAAGAAAAAGTGCTTCACATCTCTGGTCTTTGGGTTTCTGCTGTGAGTTTGTGCAATATGTACCATAAGGCAGCTGTTCAAATGCTTGGAGAGCGTGTTATTGCATATTAGCTCTCTGATCTTAAATTTCCTGTGCTTCTATGCTTTGACAGTTTCAGTTTAGTGATGTTTTATTTTACTTAAACATAATGAAATGTTAACTTGTCTTATAACAGACATTCTTGACAACTTTGAAACTTTCTATATGTAGTTTATACATTGCTGATTCTTTATTTGACAAATTTCTTATATTATATTATTATTCTTTATTTGCAGACTTGCAAGTTTGATACATGCTTTGATGAACTTGAAAGTAGCTATAAACAACCCTTTCCCCACCTTCAGGGTCTTCTTGGTCCAAATCTAAGGAACCGACATTGATGTGTTTCGCGTAAAAGTTAAAATTCGTACAACTTGACACATTCTCTTAAAAACGCGTCACTCATTACGACTGCAAAAGACTCAAGACGTCGCCATAACAGTGAAACGTGTGGGTCTAGCGTGTTTACATTGAAAAACCAATGTAAAAGTAACTCAGAGGGATGTAAAAACACATTCTGTGTGAACCACCCCAATACTGTTGTATGGATTGAGATATGCTCACAATGGAATGCTGGCATCATTCTTGGAAAAATGTGCATTAGTAGCTCAATTTTCTACAAACAAAACAAAGTATACAAACTCCTAGAACTCCATCTAACTTTACATCAAAATAGAATAATAAAAAAGTTGTGAATTGGAGTGCATTGTGGGATACAGCATTCCTCACTGAGCTCTAGAGCTGCTGCATTCTGGACAAACGTGACAAGCATTCACTTTTCACCATAAATTTAACAGTGACTTGTCTTTTTTTATATAATTTTAGCAATAATTTTACAGTACAATATAATAATTTATATCATTTTTATCATTTTTTATATCATTCATTTTCACAAGAAAAGAATCGTGCCTTTTAAAATCAATCAAATACTGTATACGCAGTTTTTTACAGTTACTAATTATGGTTTATACTGTAGCGTTTACCAGATTTTTACTTTAAAACATTTTGCGCAGTGTATGCTATTCTTTCTGAACATAAAGCCTGACAAAGGGGGCTACACAATTCTCGTGGCTAACGAAAAAGCCCTCCCGCATTCTTTATCTCATCGCTCTGTGAGGTTATGCAGAGCTGTCCATTACTGCCAGGGCCAATCAGTCACTTCCTCCTCAGGGATGCTTCTCTGGGTCCCATTAACAGGCTGGGGGCAAGCAGTGTTTGGCAAAGGGCAGATGTGAAAGAGATGAAGCAGTTGTGGGGTATGTGCCAAATGAGAAGGAGAGAAGGGAGAGAGGTAGAGCTCTGTTTTTTATTTGCAGGGATTAGACTGACAGATCTGTATTTGGTTTCGAAGGGGCCTCTGGCTTCAGCTAATCCTCATCACCTGCAGAATGGTCCCCCCTTCTCTTGTGCTAAATTTTCAAAATCCCCCTCCAGTGGCCTAATAACCCTTCTCTTTGGCCCAACAATGCAAACACTCATTCTGGACACAGGAGTCACACTAAGCACAACTACAACCTCAAACCAGAGAAAGAGAGAGAGAAATCTCCCTTTGTAACCTTTCACAATCTTTTGGAACTGGCCGTGAGGTGTTGCTGTGTTGGTTTTAGAGAGATAGCAATTATCTGCAGATTAAACTCAAGTGTTACGGAAACTGCTTGTCAATGTCACTCAAGAAAAGAGGAGAAGATGGCCAGATGCCTACTGAGGAGCCATATGGAAGTTTTCGGGTCAGGTCAGGGGCAAGAAACGGCGTCTCCTGTAGTCTCATATTTTTTCACACGTTGTCAGCAAGATGTGATGCTCACAGCTCATAATTAACTTCAAATTAATACTTAAATTGGGGAATTCACTTCAAAAAGCATCACTGTAGGGGTTTGGAAAGGTTCATATATTACTTAATAAGAGCAGAAGTTTTGATTTTACTGTAGGTGAACTACTCCTTTATCTTTAAAAGAGATTTTACCCTGGAGCTACCAAAGAGTTCTTGGATTAAAGGACCTTTGAGTCTTTGATATGTCTTCATCTAAAACCTTTTTAAAGGAAGTTATGTTTACTGGAGGGCGGATGGTGGAGGCCTTTGCCTGCTGCTGGTCCCTGTGGTGTGGTCAGGCGTGCCGTGCTGGAATTTCGGGGGTTATGGGATAGTTTGCTGCAGGGTTCATCAGGGAATTGAGGAAAAAATCCAAAATGGCTTCAAGTGAGACACGACTGGAACAGTAAAGGGGATGTTTCCTTTATGAATTGCAGTTAACATTACGGCCCTAACTGTTTAAATAAAATAAGACAAATGGGTTGCCTTCAAAAATTAAATGAACCCTCTGGCATGAAAAAGAAAAAAATTGGCAATTCTGTTCAACAATTACTTTAAATTAGATTTAATTATTTATTTGGCGGGCAGTTTATCTAAAGCAACTGGAGGAAGGAGGATTTGATGTATTACTGCTGTAGCTGAAATGTGCATTCAAGCCAAGGTACATTTAGTATGTGTTCCCTGGAGACCGAACCCACAATGAGCTACAGAAACAAGAGAAAATACATAATAAAAATATATAATTTCACAAATAATATATTTTTGTTAGCTATTAAGTACGTGTAAGTGATTAATATTCTCTATGCATATTCAATGATTATAATATTTTAGATTTTTAAAAAGTGTAAGTATCAATTAGTCTTAAAATATATATATTTAAAATAAACAATGCAAGCTGGCAAATAATGGTCAGGCAATGATGCTCCATCGCTGTCAAATTTAAAATATTGTGGTATAAGTTCTTTAAAACCATAAGTAGCCTATACTACTGAAGATTCGTTTATTATTACTTTTTATGAATGTTGCCATTCAAAGATTTGGGGGGGGGGGGTGATTTATCTTTGTACATTTGTACAAAACGAGTTATAACAGATTTCCACTTATATTTAGATTATCTTCTTGTTAATATTGAAGACTCGTTACATCAAGCAGCGAAGCGCAGACCGACATCACAGTACCGCGAGAGTGATCAATAAGACTGTTGTGTTCTCGCGGTACTTTGATGTCATACGCCGAGCGCTCTTCGTAACGCTACACGTTGTCAAATACACTTACTGACGCTCTCGCGGTGTTTCTGTCGTTTATGAACATATGGTAGTAAAACTACCTCAAGTAGAAACATTCGTAGATTGGGATATTCGACTTAAATGGCTGACCTGTTCGCTGAGGTAGATAAGCTTAGGGAGACGCTACTCGGGCGCGAGGAATCTGCTGACAGGCACCTGGAGGACATCAGCAGGTGACAGGGCAGGAATCTCGATGACCTCCGTGTTCATCTGTTTAACAAACACCGACTGAATATGATTTGTCCCTCATGCACAGACAGGATGTTTTGACGCGGATTGAGACAGTCATTCAGACTGTAGTCACGAGTGTGTCTAAAGGTGAGGCACCTGTGCTGAGTGTGATGAACAGATCCAGCTGGGCCAATGTCAGGTAAGTTTATGAAAACGTTCTTTCAAAATAAAAGTTTAAATAAATTAGGAGGAAATTAAACATTTAGAAGATATGTCTTACTGTATATGTATGGCCTATGCAATCTATCTGTCTATCTATCTAGCTGACTGTCTCTCTCTTTATCTAACAAACAAAATAGTAAATATCCATTTTATTTAATAAGATAAAAATGGTATCTATCTATATGTCTGCCTGTCTGTCTATCTGCCTATCTAACATAAAAAATAGTAAATATCAATTGTCTGTCTATCTAACTGTCTGTCTGTCTGTCTGTTTGTCTGTATATCTAACACACAATGGTAAATAAATATCTGTCTGTCTATTTGATAAAAAAATCTGCCTGTCTGTCTGTCTGTCGTACAAAATGCTCAATATAAGGGATGAACTGATATCTAAATTTTAGCCGATAACCAATAATTCTTTAAACTTGTGAGCCGATTATCGATATTTTGGCCAATTTACTGTATCTTAACATTTTCTGAGACTGAAACTAAAGGCAAAAAGGGGACAACTGCTTTTATTTGAAAACATTAACTGCAGAAACAAGGTAACCATTAGTTCTCCGTTTTTCCCTGAAAATCTGGTATCAAACCTACTTCACACTAGTTAAATATTCTTTAACTTTGAAACTTTTCTGGTATGTGTTTGTATATGTATATGTTTATTTGAAAAATATATTATAGATGTTCTTACAGAGCAACCCAGATAAATGCCACAAGTCTAACAGGTCTCAAGACAGAAATCATTCAGATAGGTCTCGGCTTTAAACAATATACTTTTGTTCCTATAATATACACATCTACATATCTACATACTGTACCTACATCAACAATGTTTTGTTAAAAACAGTAAGTCAATGATCATGACAGATAGACAGTACTGTACTGTATTTTAACTGTGAGCAGCATGCAGATGATGTAGTTTAACCAGAGTAAATTATTCATAATTTATAGCCTACAATTTATCGCCCAAAATGTTTTTAGCGGCCGATACCGGTAACATTAAAAATGACCATTTATCGGCCGATAATTTATCGTGCATCCCTAGTAATATCTTTTTTTTCTGTCTGTCGGTCGGCCTGTCAGTCTATCAGATAAAGAAAGAATGTTTTCTGTCTGACTGTCATGTAAAATGGTAACATTTATTTTTATCTGTCTATCCATAACATAAACATTTTATTTATCTATCTGCAGTGCTTGAAGTTGGCAATACCGGCACTTCTCTATTTTAATCTTTAGCCCAGCTTCACTTTGTCTTGCGCCACTCCGAGTCAAAGCGTCATTTTATGTCACGTCCAAGATGCTTCCAGTCAGTGAGATTAGCGTGGACCTACCCAATTTCAAAAGGCTGTCCAATCAAACACAGTTTACAGAACTCCAGCAAATCAAATTGAAGAAGACAGTCAGCCGGCGACGATAATGAGTAGTGAGAAGGCAAAATAAAGTACATATCTTCTGCGAATACTGTTGTGTTATCTCAAAACATACGTTTTTCACATATTGTTGGATTTATTGTGTGGTCGGCCATTTAATGTGCCTAAAAACATATTATAACAGATTTATAGCATATAAACCGTATGATATGACTGTGTGTGCATATGGTAGATTTAATGAGCAGAAGAATTCAATAGACTGCCGAAAAGGTAATGAAATGACTGAAATTATCATTTTTGCTCACATTTTTATTTAACATTATTACATCAGTTGTTCGGCAAATCGTTGCTTTAGTAACCAGTTTTGCACCAGAAATATGTCCAAATATTGTTTATCGTTCTAGAAATTTCAAGTGAGTACGAGAACCTTTTTCTCCCCACTTCAAGCATCAGTCTATATAACTGTTGTTCTGTCTGTCTTATCTTTATGTATTTACAAATGAAGTAACTTTTTGACTGTATCATTTTCAAGAAGGGCTTTATGAACACACCCACACTCTCTCTATCTCGCTCTCTCTCTCTCTCCCACTCACACACACACTTAAAATTCAGACCTCTAAAAAGGTTTTCACTGTATAATAGCTCATGTTTAGAACAAAGAAAACTGTCTGGTCAGATCTACGTCAAACCTCCCCAAGGCTTAACGCACGTTTCTGGGGCCCCTCTGAGGCCGAGGCCCTGACAACTCAGCTCTTGGCTTATTGCTGTAATAAATGTTTCCCTAGTGCAGGTAATATGACAGATTTTTCTCAAAGCAGTTTTGATAATGAAAACCTCATTTAGCTGAATCATTTCATCCCCCATGAGAGCAAAATAGATATAATACCTTATTGTGCCTGGTTATATTTTCCAAGCGCAACATTTGGTAATGATCATTTTAAGATTTCTCAAATTAGACATCAAGATGTTTTTCCCAAAACATTTCACCCGTACACCCAGTCTTGAAGTAACTCAAGAAGACATCATTTCTTGCACATATTTCGGGGCATGTTATGACTTCAATGATATTAGGCAATCAATAAATTGTCAAATTGTCTTGGAGGAAGAGGAAAAGGAGGGAAAAGAAAAGAACAGCAGAAAAATTATTGATATAATTCTCAGGTTTCATGAGTCTGTTGGATTGGTACTGAAGCCAGATGCATCTGTAGTGACTCTTCGAAGTGACTGGCCTTCATCAGCCACCAAATTTGGTAAGATTATGTTTTACATTATTGCTATTTTATATGTTTGTACATATCTGTACAGAGAATATTTCTCTCAAGACCATTCAACTTTATGAGTTGGCAATTTTACATGATTTATATGTGAAACATAATTATGACATCAACAGCCCTTTAACAAGAAACGTGTGCTTTTTTTCAGAAAATGTCGTGAGACCATTAAAACTAATGTTGCCAAATATGACTGTATCCAGTGTCTTTCTGTTTTCTGTTTCCAGCACTGATTTTAAAGCTCTTGTCTGTAATTTACAAACTTGTTCAAAGTGACTCCTATGCTACTAAAAGGTGAGTATTCAATATATTTGCGTGACATTCTCAAAAGTCTTTCATATTGTATATTTCGGAAAGGTTTTCTTCAGCCTGTTTCATGTCTAAATATTTAGCATTCTTATCCGTCAGCTATTACAAGAACGTTTTATGGAAGCCAGCTGTGGGCATAAGCGATGATGTATAAATCTGCAAACAGTGCCATAAATCATCTGATATAGAGAGCAGGTGGAACCTTTGATTTTTATGAAGGGATTTGTCAAGTGCACCTGTGCGCTGAAATGTTTTTTTTCTGTCTGTCAGGGATATATATTATAATGATCCACAGCTGTTTGGGTCACAGAAGACCGTGGATTCCATCGTGGATGACATTTCGTGCATGCTCAAGGTTCCCCGCAGGAGTCTGCATGTTGTACGTGCACGTGGCTGTAATGTGTGATATTGGCATTTCTGAGACCGTTTTACACACTGTCCTGCTCAAGTTAACATACACTTCTTTTTTACATGTATACAACTGATAACAAGACCAAAAATACAATAATTGTCTACAGTTTCTGATATTGTGTGTCTGTGTAATTTATTGAAATGCTAGATGCTATTTCACAGATTCTGCAATATGTGAGTTTACGAGCATGGGTTTAGCATAAATTGAATCATTACTATTTTCCTCAGCTTGCAACATCCAAAGGCCTTATCTCAGGTGATCTGTGTTATTTGGAGGGAGATGGTACGATGGTGGACTGCAGTTCGAGCACCACAGTGAGTCTAGATCAGAAACTCAATGGATATCCTTCTATAAAGTTCACATCATGACCATGATTGATGTCATATCCTGCCCAAAATCATTCATCTGTAATTCCACCGACAACATTTTTAGACTGGAGACAGTCATATGAGCTTTACTCAAATGCTGTCTTACCACTGGAAAACATTAGTCTGAGACAGCATTCTAAATCTACTCGGTTATTTTGTCTGTTTGGAGTTGTGTAATGTTTTTGAAAAGATGAGGCTATTTTTCTTGTGCAACCATTCCAAATGTTTTTATAATTCTGTCCACAGGCCATCCCCGTGTCTTCCAATGTTAGTGGGATTAATCGTATCCTTTTGGTTTAAGCATATCACTGATTTATTTATGTAGGCTACACTAGTGTTTCGAAAATGTAGGGTCACCTACTCATTCTTGAGGAATAACACAGATGTATCTGTAAGATTTAATGTGTTTAATGGTTATTAATACGTTGGCACAATTATATTTTTGTCATCATATGAAACATTTCTGTTCACAGTTTCTTGTGTGTCCTTTATAAAAAGCAGACTTGTGATGTATAATATTAAGTTTTACACACAATAAATAAGTTTTACTTTTCGAAAAGGTAGCTTTCATTTACTTACCCATACCTGCACTTTTTTGCTCTATAAAAGGAGATGTTTTGCAAAATCTCTAATGTGCTCTTCCATGAAGTGAAAGAGAGGGAGACAATGTCAAGTTTCAAAAAGAACTAAAACGTTTGCAGTTCTCTGTTTATGTTTGTAAGACGGGTGATCTGTTAGATTCCTCAGCATCACAAAGACATTGTATCATCTGCCAAATTCATCCTTATAGTGGAGAAGGATGCAACTTTTCAGAGACTCCTGGACGATGACTTCTGTACCAGACTGTCTCCATGCATCATCATAACTGTAAGCATGCTGTCATCATGATCCTGTAGATCAACTGGAAGAGCACAGCATCATGGGTTTGACTCCAGGGGAATATTCTGATAAATGTATACCATCAGTCAAATTGAGAAATGAAAGATTGATAGATTGTTCAGGTGTGTTTCGTGTGTCCCTCAGGGTAAAGGTGTTCCTGATGTCAACAGCAGACTGATGGTGAGGAAACTGTGGGACACACTACATGTCCCAGTCTTTGCTCTGGTGGATGCAGACCCGCATGGTACAAATAAACACACACGCACCCACACCCTTGTTGATAGTAGGTCGTGGTGTGGTTTACCTCTGCTCTGTCTGACACTGTCATTACAAATGTTTCTAGCTGTCTTCTTGCATGTGTAACACTTTACTTTGTTCTTGCCCAAATGATGCTGGTCCGTAGGATAATTGCATGAGTATGGTGGTGATTGCATCTCTTTTTTTCCCAGGCATCGAGATCATGTGCATCTACAAGCACGGCTCAGTGGTGAGTCCTGTTTCCTGCTATTTCTGTGCTGTTTCCAGCGAGGCATGTGCAGAGTATTGCTTTGGGGCGACATGTAATTATTCTTTTCTCTTTGTGGCAAGAAAAAGAGGAAGTACTCGTTCATAAACTTGAAATTTACCCGGTGGAAAGAGTGAAGCATTTTTACATCTGTGTGTGTGTGATACATCTACAGAGTATGTGGCTATTTCGGATGTGTTCAATACTGTTCAAGAAAATCATATTGTAGATCAGTATTCTGTCGTGAATTTTAGTATAAATATCATAACCTAAACCAGATTCATTTAGATCTTGTTTACACATGGTCTGTCTGAGCTGAGCTGCGCTGAGCTGAAAATCTCAATATCCTCTGTATTATTTTTTTGACTCTGTTAAGCAAATTATTAGTTCGTAAGTTTAAATTTAACAAAAGTTGGTAGTTTGTAGAAGTTGGTAACACTGCAAGTATTTAACCAAAGCGACTTACATTGCTTTATCCTATACATTTTACATAGGTTTTGCTATCCACTGGGATCGAACCCACAACCTTGCGATGCTCTTACCACTGAGCTACAGGAAAGGAATTGGAATTACAGTTTCTCATGTTAGCTTATTGTAATGTTAACAGATACAATTTTGGATTGTAAAAGTGTAGTAGTGAAAATTAAGATTGACATTAAAAAATAAGGATGAAAGATTAATAAATGCTGTAAGTATTGTTCATTGTTTTTACATATATATATATATATATATATATATATATATATGCTCAACTATAGTTATATAGTCAACTAATGATAACAAATGAAACATTATAGTAAAATTTCACAAAAGATTTATGTATAAACCAAAAAAAAGAATGCCAATGGAGTCAGTCAGGTATTCGGCAGGTTGAAATATAAAAGAACACTGTGACTTGAACTTTTTCATTGATCCAAACCAATCACATGCTTTCTAATTCTATCAGAATTGTTTGGAATAGGCTCTTGCTGTAGCTCAGTAATTAGAGGATGGCGCTAGTAATGGCAAGGTCATGGGTTCGATCCCAGGAACTGCATACACTCAGATACAAATGTCAAATATAATGTGATGCAACTCTCTTTGGATAAAGCATCTGCCAAATGCATAAATGTAAATGTCTGCTAGTAAATTCATGCCGAACATGTTTGATTTGCTGTGATAATGAAGTCTGTTTGACCGTCAAACTTTATGAACTCTGTGATTTGTCCTCAGTCGATGGCCTTTGAGGCGCGCAGTCTGACTGTCCCCAGTGTGCTGTGGTTGGGCCTCCTGCCTTCAGACATTCAGAGGTTTGGGAAAGTCAACTCATTACTTTACTCTGTGGTTTGCAATTGAGGCCGGGCTGGCTTTGCTTTCTGCTTTCTGGCCTTTCTTGTTTTGGTTTTTGTTGCTGTTTTTTATTTCCTTCCTCTTGAAAGCTATTTTAAGCGGGTTTGTCAACTGTCATGGGCTGTGAATGAAATCAGAACCACTTTTCAGGAATCTATGGGCAAAAAATAGAGAACCAAAAATGGATTGGGGCCGTTAATGGATATGCTATGTTAAATGCTTTTGATGGCCACCTGTCTTTGTAATCTAGCACTTCAGGTACAAGAGCCTTTGGTGAAGTTAGAACTGTCTTGGAGGGATTCACCAGCTGATGTTTATTTGCACGTTTTCTTGATTTACATAAGAAAGGAATTATGAAAATCAGATGCAAACGTGAACAAACAAATACTGTGGGATATGTAGCAGATCATTTCAGCGGTTTTCAATTTGTTTGTCATGAACCCTTCTAAAGCCGGACAAGATATTTCATCTTTACTGGTCGTAGAAATGATCGTAAATGATATTGCTTTGTAGGAGCAGTGTAGTTTGATGTATATTGTCGGTGTTGCACATAGTTTTTTTACTGATATCAGCTGTCGTTGTTTCAGATCAAAGTAGCTAAGATGAATAAATTCGACTTGACTTCAACTTTTTTTTGGTCAAATGACAAAAGATTTATCTGAGTCTAATAAATATTTGTCAGTTATTTATAGTAACATACTTTACATTTATGAGGTTTATTATATGCCCATATGTCTGCATGAGCTCTGTCACGTTTGTGAAAGCATTAGTATTTCCAACTATTCCTAATACATCATAGATATGAACGCAGAATCTGACTCGGTCTTTTGTGTGTTGAAAGATGATGCAGATCTTTTGCTGTGTGAAGAGTGGTTATTTGAACATTTGTGATTTGAAAATCTCAGCACATCAGCTGTTTCTCAGATGCTGGAAGTAGCACATGTGGGACTATCAAGATGCTTACACAACACACTTGAACCATTTTGATATTTTGTTTAAGAACCAACATTATTAATGTCTAAGAGACAGCAGACAAATCTAAAAAAAAACATTTTTTTGTTACAAGTGTAAAGAGTAAGAAAATATATAGGCTTGTCAGAAAATTGCTAATTTGGACAGTAAATCAAAAACAGAAACTTGCAAACAATAAAGTGACATTTTAATCTATAAAGGCAGTTCCTTGTAAACCTTGAATGATACGTACTGATTTTTAACTTCTGTTTTAGTTCATTCATTTTGAATTCTACAAATTTATCATAGAAATCAACCAGATAAAGAGTCTTTTTAAAAAGTGTTTTCTCACTGTTCACAGTTAAATGCATACATGTAGCCTATCTGTATTATAAGAGACAAACATCATCTTTCAGAGGGGCAAGTTAAATGAAATGTCTCTGGTCATGTGATACTTTAAACCACTCATAAAAACAAATTTAGTGGTGACATTAATGTAATGTAATATGTATAATTTTTATAAATTTTGGGATTAAATAGGTTAACTAGACACTTTAACTAATTAAAGTGTCTAGTTGTGAATAGAAACAGAGACTTTAAATATAGTAGGGATCAACGTGGACATTGTATCGGCATCTAGTGGAGAGGTTGCGAATTGTTTGTCCGTTTGTCATACAATCCAAGCAACATTGGAAAATCCATGTAAGGGGACCTGTGGTGTATGTAGATAGAAATAGCTCATTCTAATGTAATAAAAACATAACACTTCACTATGTTAGGTCTTTATACACATCTGAAGACATGGTTATGTATATTATATTGCATTTTTGTCAATAGATCCTCCAAAAAATAACACAGTGGAGCTTTAAGTCTGTTTGTGTGTATTATTGTTATATTGTTTTGAAACTGTGTTTGTACACACAGGTACAGGATTCCAGAAGAAGCTTTGATTCCATTTAGTCAGGCAGATGAGAGGAAAATCAACAGCTTGAGGAGCAGACCGTACATCACCTGCCAACCAGCATGGGAGAATGAGGTGAACGTTCTTGTAGATACATGATTTTTTTTAATGTATTAATAGAGCAGAGTTCTCACAAATGATTTTCCATGTTTATGACGAAAATGGGACATGGTCTTGACATCAGGATAGCTTTGTGAATGCATTGTACAGTTCTTAAAACAATATATGACGTGATGTACGAGTTTGTGTGTTTATTGATTTCAGATCAAAGCAATGCAGAGACTGAAGCAGAAAGCTGAGATACAGTCCCTGGCATCTATAGCTCCTCGTTTCCTCACTAGAGTTTATCTTCCTAACAAACTGCGTTATGGTTGCTGGATATGAGCTTACACTGCCATCTCCTGGAATAAAAACTCTACTACAGCAATCAATTATTGAATTCAGCAGAAGATATATTTAGTGTTTCAACGTTTTTATTTTAAACTAGTTTATAGTGATACTTTAGCTGTTCTGTATGAGTGTCGCTGGATGTACTGGCTAAGAGCTTTTAATAGACCTCCTGAAAGTTGGTTCGAAATGTCATTTTCACTTTGTTTATAAATAGGCTTAAATAAACTGCACTTTATTGTTCATTTGTTTCTAACGTTGTGATAACTTATTTAATGTTAGTATAAATCAACAACAAACTGTTCTAAAATGCTGTCATGAAAATGATTCAATCTTACGTTAATATCCCAGATGTTCGGGAAGCAATGTATGACATTTTCATTAAAATGTTCACTTTCCCAGACAGTGAATTAGTTTTTTGTGATTCTCCATTGGGCTGCTTTGTTCACAGATTAATTTTGTAATATGCTTTCAGGGGAAACTTGGATAGTTTCTATACAGTTACACAATTTTAGCACTAGGCGGCGCTGTTTATATAAAACTGACACATCTGGCAAGTTTTAATAAAAAAAAACTTTACAATAAGGTTTTAGTAAGTGCATTACATAGCATAAACTAAGATGAACAAATGCAGCAGTAGTATTATTGTTGATTGAAGTTAATGTATGCTAATTCATTAAGACATTTCTACAAATTCAACCGTATTGTAAAGTGTTAACTATGGTATAAACACAGAGCAGCAATAAGGAAATCATATTGAGGAAAACAGGTTGTAATAATTCAATGAGTTTGTGCGGCACACAAATATCTGGTCTCACCATCACAAGTTAAAATTAGAAATAACTGAGACATGAACATTCGAATTGTCGCTTGAAGAAACAAATAAAAAAGTTCACATTTAAAAAGTATTTTTATTCAACACAGCTTTGATTTGACTCTATTACTTATTTACAATCCCAATTTCTTGAATATATCTAAAACATTAAAAAATATCTTAAAACTGTAGATACAAAAGTGCTTTTTAGTTTGAGAACCTGAACTAAGCATGCACATCTAATCATAAAAAGATCTAATTAGCTCATATTTTTATATCTGTATTGACACTGACACTCAGTCATGAGGATCTACAAAGTTTTTCTCATTTCCTCTTGTACGATGCTTGTCTCAAACCAGCATATGTCTTTCTGCAATTGTACAAAAGGCCACATTTAATTTCGTTTAAAAAAAACTTGTAATTACTTGGAGTTTTGGGGATGTCAGTAAGCACATACTTTACATTTTCTTTCCACGAAAGAACAGGTTTGGAACAATGTATGGATGAGTAAATGATGACAGAATTTAACATTTTTAATTACGTATTCAAGAATTATAAAAAAATAATAATTAGAAACATGATCATCATGGCGAGATTGCATTTTTTACAGATCCAAACATAAAAAATATTTATTTCAAGTTTAAAACCTTGTAATTGTGAAGATGTATGTAGTTGAGGTGATTCCAAGTCAATAGACGGAGACATTTGTCTGCAAATAAAAAGTAAAGCCTGAAAGACAAAGGGTCTTTCTGGTTCTCAGAGGTGTGAACAACTGCACGTTACATTCTTTGAGCCTTTAATAGGTGTTAGGTCACAATCAGTATAACGCCAACACTTAAATGATTGTCAATGAAGTGCCAATAAAGTCTCTCCCATGAGAGATAGTGTGATCATTTGATCATTCTTCTCGTCTTCAATTGGCTATATGTTCAACTATAAAACAAGTATCAACTGTTTTTGGAAATCTAACACTTTGAATTTCACAGTTTAGTATAGTAAAATGTTATTGAAATAATCTAGTGCAATAAAATAAAGGGTTGTCAATGACCTTCCTGTATACTGCACAGAATGTTCTCTCAAAATACTTACTTATTCTTTCTTCAAATACACAGCCAAACAAACTAGATGTGAGACACAATTGCTCAAGCAAGACAGAGGAGCTAAATGCAACACAATGCTGCCTGTCTGCGCCTCTCTCTGGCTTGCACCATTGTTGGCCTGGCATGTAAAACTGATAGATGCGTCGCACATTGGGACACTTGGCATTGCAGATAAACTATATTTCAAAAAACATCGGAGAGCAATTTCAAGAGTTTAATGTACTCAAAAGTGACACAACACAGTGTGGTCAATGTTTGACCTTAATCGATGTAGTGAGCATTGGTGTCACCTTAAAGTGATAGTTCACCGAAAAATGAAAATTCTGTCATCATTTACTCACCCCTTTGTCATGTCAAACCCGTATGAGTTTATTTCTTCCACAGAACACAATAAGATATTTCGAAAAATGTGATGGCAGCCATTCGCTTGCAATGGTTTTGTGTCCATAAATTAGAAATCAATGGCTGCCACCGCTGTTAGGTTATCCACATTCTTCAAAATATCTTATTTTGTGCAGAAGAAAGAAAGTCAGGCAGGTTTGAAATGACAAGAGGGTGAGCAAATGTAAATGATGACAGAATGTTTCATTTTTGGGTGAACTATCCCTTTAATTGATCTAGCTTCTAAGGGTCAGGTTTGTGGTTAAACATAAAATATGTATTTTTTGTGTTAGCCAATGTTTTCTTCCTTCTGTTCGATTGTGGGACCCACCAGCATGCTAAAAGATGTGAAATTTGTGTATTTATATGATCTTCCTGCAGATTTCTTCAAACCTTTTTTTTCCTTTCATTGTCATTTTCTCTCTAGACTTGCTGTAGGCGTGAGGAATGGCTCCTAGTTCCTGTGACTTGAGTGTTAAGGGTGTTAACGTTCTCACATTAGGCTGCACTGTAAATTTGAATGACAGTATGTGAGCCACTGACAGGCTGGTGTTGAATTCTTTGATGCTAAGCTTTTGATCAGGTATTACATGCCACCTTGTGGAATAAGGAACAATGTGCTGGTCCCTGAGGCCAAAGAGCTACCTTTTACAGTGTATCACAAACAAACCATTTCACTTCCTCATAATAATGGTAAAAATAGAATGCCGTACACTTCAAAATAAAGCTCTGGTTGCATGTGTCGGGCATTCCCAGTGACAGTTTTCCACTTGTTACTTGCAGGTCACCTACGGTTATTGACAGGTCAGCTGAGGCCACAGCACCAAGGCCAGTAGCAGGTTACTTCCTGTAACCATTTGTGGATGGACGGTCACCTGCTGGCACTGACAAATCATGTGTGGCCATTGACAAATTACCTCCTGTGACCAGCTGCAGAATATATAAATCTAAAAGTCTGTCTTTAACATGTTATGTGTGACATGTGTTATGGATGTGACATTTTCAAACAAAACTTGAAATTCATATTCTCAGAGAATGTGTTCATTACCAACATTGAACCACCTGTTTATATTTTACAAAACCTCTGTTCATAGGGTCCAGACATCAGAAAAATATCAGTTTATATTTTAAAGGAGGGAAAAATGGATGCGATATTTGTGGGATTCCTGTGAATTAAAATCTATTCACCAGAAGCATTAATATCTAACAATCGGAGAAGAGTTGGCTCATAACATAAAATAGTTACATTTAATTTGTATGTGCCCATTTATGTGTTATGGATGTGACCATTCACTTACCTGACTATAGAAAACTATGCTTTAAAAACACAAACAAAAAACTTTTAAAAGAGAGACTTCACAATTCTATTTAAACCACCAAATATCTAATGTCTGACCCATCAGTAATATGGTATTAAAGTGATACTTCACCCAAAAATAAAAATGCAGTCATTATTTACTCACCTTCGAGTTGTTTCAAATCTGTTTACATTTCTTTGTTCTGATGAACACAGAGAAAGATATTTGTTAAAATGCTTAACCAAACATATCTTGACTCCCATTGACCTCCATAGGAAAAATTACTTTATAATTTTTTTGTTCTCTCGAACACAAAAGAAGACATTTTGAAGAATGTAAGACAGCAAACAGTTCTGGGTCACTTTTGACTACCATTGTATTTTTTCCTACTATGGCAGTCAATGGGGGGCAAGTTCTGTTTGGTTGAAAGCATCCTTAAGAATATCTTTCTCTGTGTTCATCAGAACAAAGAAATTATGCAGAATTGGAACAGCTTGAAAGTGAGAACATGATGTCAGAATTTTCATTTTTGGGTGAAGTATCCCTTTAAGTCTACAAACTTCTATTGGAGTTATGTGACAGTGACCAGTATAGCTACATCTAAGATTCAACAAACTCTTCAATAGATATTTCTTGTTCTTCCTAATACACGCTGAGCAAGTTTAGTAGCATTTCCCCCTATCTATTATAGGCAAATCGCAGGTGCATTACTGAAACCCCAAAGAGCGATGCAAGGGAAGGGTCGACGAACGACAGTTCTTCAGAATAGGAGGGGTGTAGTTCAACAGAAGACGGCCGTACTCAGCATCGCATTGGATGTCGAGTCAGGAAGCCCGTCGCGCTCGTGTACAAGTGTCGCTGTAGCTGAGGAGGCTCGTCAGTCACCTGCCGTCATTGTGTTTCCCGAACATGGAGTTGGCGGAGTAATCTGGCACATGACGAAGTGGAAAAGGAGCCACAGTTATTTCTCCGAGCCAAAGGAATATCTACCTCACTGCCTTCGTAAACAGTTTTAGAGTATCCTGAGAAGCGGGATACGTCGTTATTTATCGCTGTTATTTATATCTATTTATAACGCGCGCGTTCCGTCTCTACAATTTGCGCACGATGCTTCTACACCAGTTCGTGAATGGGACGTCGGAAACGATGTATCCCGGTATTCAGAAAGACACGACTTTCACGAAGATCTTTGTCGGCGGTCTGCCGTATCACACCACGGACGCGTCGCTGCGCAAGTACTT
Organism: Triplophysa dalaica; assembly: GCF_015846415.1. Taxonomy (NCBI): domain Eukaryota; kingdom Metazoa; phylum Chordata; class Actinopteri; order Cypriniformes; family Nemacheilidae; genus Triplophysa; species Triplophysa dalaica. The sequence goes on along the minus strand of NC_079561.1, from coordinate 10,210,221 downwards.
CGAGACTTTCGGCGACATCGATGAAGCGGTGGTGATAACGGACCGACAAACGGGAAAGTCAAGGGGATATGGCTTTGTAAGTAAGAACAGCTACAAACTGTGAATAACCCCGCATGGAACATCACATTGACAGTAGTTTACATAGCTGCTTAACTGTTCTTTTATAAATTCACGGTAATAATTTGTCTTTGTTTCTCTCAGTTCATGCAAAAACTCCGCGTAAGTGATTTTGGCTGTTAGTTGTGGCTTCACGATACATTTGCGACGACTCGAGCGTATTCGTGCAAGGAATAAAAACGCGATTATAAACTGTGTTGAAGGATGACGGTATCGTTTGTGCGCGTGCTGTCTCCAGGTGACAATGCGAGCGTCGCGTGCCGTTGCGCATGTCTTTTGTTACAGTTGTGAGGAACAAAAGCCAGTTGCGAATCTCCAGGCAGCGGCGCGACGTTTTAACGATCCTAAACGGCTCTAAATAGCGTGAAGTACATAGTCACACGACTGTTGGTTTATTCTGAGCCGGTTTAATAGGCCTTAATGTTTTTCCCCAGTCCGATTTAGTCCTGAAGGATCATAAATGTAATCCTCAGGTATTGAGCGCTTTTCTGAGGCACAATATGCTCTCACATTGCTGTACAAGTGTGCGCGCGTCGGCGCGATGATGCGAGTCACATGTTGGAGAATTAAGTGGATTATTTCTACTAAAGCATGTCGTCAATTATCTTCCTAATTTCTTGGATGCATTAAAATACATTGAAGTTTCTGAGAAGTGGGTCCTTGTGGTTACTATAGCCTACTTGCTGTACACTTACTTAATACTATAATAAAAGTGTTGTTTTTTTATACTATATTATGTAAAGTATGCAAAAAGTGCTTTGTAGACTTCTATGGCTTTACTTTATGATAGGCCTAGGTTAAAACAACTGTAATGTTATATGAGCATTTATTTGTTTAGACGGTTTTATCCAGTTATAACTTCCGGTCTGTATTTGGTTATAATACAACAATGTATTTCATATTTATTTTATATTGATATTTTTAATTGTATTGAATTAAATCAAAACTACTCAACAGTTATAGGTTCTTTGGGGATGTCTGCCCGAAGTTAAGTTTGGGCCAGAGAACATTCTTGCAGCTGATGCTGTCTTTTTGTTGTGAAAACACATTACCTTTACAAATAAAGAGGAGAATACGTATAAATACGTATTCGCACTATTCAAACAGAATTTTTCTATAGCAAAATATTTTGCTTTGCGTGCGGTGTCATGATAATCCCCCATAAAGATCTATTTCAGTCTTTATTGATTTGCAACTATATGTTCAGTGGTACAGAATTGTCGCGGTTTGCCTTCAAAAGCAGTTGGCGAGCCCAGATAAGGCCACAGTTTCAGTTCTTGTGTTTTCTTTTTTTTTGGCGTGTCATCTAGTGAACATGACCATTAGATAAACATAGTTAGCAAAAACGTGACAGGAATTAAAAGCAACTTTATGAGACGAAAACAAATAATGTTTCTTTTGGTGTGAATTACAGTCTTTAATAAGCAGGCGGATACACTCCCTTGTGTGGGAGGCCTTGTCTTAATGTTCTAGAATAAGAAAAGAAGGAGGGGGGTTGCCACAGGAGTTCCCGCAGGATTACACAACCCTAATGTTTTCCCAACACACTCACTGCCGCCTGTCGCCTCATTTACTAGCCGGGTTTTGTGACTACTGAGATAATAACACGTTCTCAGCTGTGTGTGTGCGCTTGTTTTGCTCATGTCCATTCCAGGACGCTCTCCACACAAGGGCACTACAGAAACGAAGCGCAGACTGTGATGTTTACCTGACAGAAACCAGATCCCATGAATTCTCTTCCTAACCGATCTGCCGGGCTGCTGCTCTGGCTGTATTTCTAGTTCCACCAGCCCTCGGGAACGCTGCTGCCACTGGGTCTCCACAGGGTGGGGCGTGTTTGTGTCTCTCTGTGTGTGTGTGTGTGTGTGTGTGTGTGCGTGCAGCTGAGACAAGGCAATGAGCAGCTCTTAACTAATAGTGATGCTTTCTACATTTGTCACAAAGGCACAAGTTGTGAAAAGTCTTCTGTAGATGCTGCTCGGCCGTTTCACTAAAATACCCATAAACTCTTGACACATGCGATTATATGAGCAAATTGTCCAATATATGGCTTTGTTATTGTTCCATGCTTGTGTTGCAGTGGTGACGAGTGTGTTTAACTGCCTCTAATGTTGACAAAATAAATCAAGCATGAATTTATGAGTCCATTAAAAGGTTCAGAGATTATTATGAATATAAAATCTTTGTAAAGATGGATAGTTTTTAAGAGTCTTTTAGATAACATTAATCTATAACTGTGCTTAATAGAAGTGTTTAACTTGGTGGGGAGGGGGTAAGGGGAACATTTAAAGGGATAGTTTAATTCACCATGTTGTTCAAAACCAGTATGAATTTCTTTCCCTTTGTGGAAAACACAATATTTTAAGACTGGTCTCAGGGGTTTTGTGTTCATACAATGGAAGTCATCGGGGGCCAATGTTGTTGTTTACCAACTTTCGTGTTCTGAGGAAGAAAGAAAGTCAGTCAGGTTTGAAATGACGAGAGCGTGAGTAAATGAGGAAAGCATTTGGGTGACGTTTCTAATTGCGAATAAATGTGATTTCATTTTTACTCACTGTTTGTTGTGATGTTTGACTCCCCTGTTGTTCCAAACCCATGTGCTTCTATTCTGTTCCGTTAAACACGAAAGTATAAAGGAGACCATTGAATAACCACCTTCGAGTTTGTCCATCACTTGCACATGCTGTTGTATGGCTTTATAAGACATGAAATGAATTTGCATATTGGTGCTTGACTTATTTGATGACTATGAAGATGCAAACAGAAGACAAATCGCTTATAAGGGGCAATATTCAAACTCATTTGCATTCTCGTCTGTTTGCCTCCAGGTGACTATGCTAGATAAAAGTGCAGCTGAGAGAGCTTGTAAAGATCCAAACCCTATTATTGATGGACGTAAAGCTAATGTCAACCTGGCGTACCTTGGAGCCAAACCACGGAGTCCACTGACAGGTAAACACCAGACACATGCATGAAGGCTGTTTACCAACTTCAGAACGTTAGCTTTTCATTATAGGTTATGTGATTTTGTTTTGCACTACTCGGATCACAAAAAAGTCATTGCAACAATGTCTCTGTCGCTGGATAGAGTTAAGATGAGAGAAGGTATTTTATCTGGAAAAGATACACACTTCATCTTTAAGGACTCGACTCTAAATATATTTCCTTTTGTTTGAAGTTCCTCTGTCCTTATATGGTAGTGCAATCTTATGCAGGTTTTCTTGTTGACATTTTAACTGTTTAGCTGTGAATAAATCATATTAGTAAAAACACTGATGTATGGGCTCATAACACACAGTTTATCATAATAATCTTTTGTGCTTACCTCAAATGCACTGCACACTATCACACTCGCAAATTCACTCTGGCTGACAAACGTACAAACGCACACACACACACACACACAAAGTCACACCTCTTAACGGGTAGTTTGACGGGTTAGACCTGTCAAGAAATTACCACCATCAAACATTTGCATCTCTGCATGTGTGCAGAAAGTGATATCTGTTCACTCGCATGTCTTTGTGTGCCCCAGCTTTGCATTTTTATGTGTGTTTTGTGGCTAATATGACAGAAAAGAGGAAGGGTATTGTTGCGAGAGTTTAAAGAGCGTACACCTGTTCTAACACACCATATTCACACAGAAACAGAGGATATTTTGGCATCTGCTCTGGCTCCCGTCCGAACATGTCTGAAATGGCAGTCCTGTTTCGCTCTGTCTGCCGTTGTGGCCGACATCACGTGACTCATGCAGTGCTTCACCTGCTTTTTCAACCCCTGTGTGACTCTAGTGTGTGTCAGATCATACACTGTGACATATCATGTGTGTTTTTTATTTTGTCTGGACCTTTAGCATTAATTAAAAATGTATTGTTAAGATATAAACATTTTATTTGAAAAGTTTCCATATATTTTGGGGCATAAAAGATTTCTCTTTTTTTAATAATGCAGACCTCCTTTTTTGTCATTGACCCATATAAGAGGCGGAATCAGAGCGGAAACACAAAAAAGAGGAGAAAGGCTTGCTTGCTTTTTAATAGAGAAAGACATGGATTTAGAAGGCAATACATTGAATATGTTCAAAGTAAGCTTTGTCTGAAGGGTAAAGTGCGTTAATGCAAATGTAGCAGAAAAGGCCGTTGAGCAAGGCGAATGTGTGTGTGTGCAATGGGCATCCAGGCGAGAGATGTTTCTCATCTGTATCTGCGCAGACAGAGTGTTGTGTTGGAGAACAGACAGCCTGGAGTTTTTCACTTGACTGGCTGCATGCAAGCATAAAGATCCCGTCTTTCAGAGAATAGGTTGAAAAAAGAAAAAGATGCAATCCATACCGGATGAATGGAGAGAATTGAGTGCCTATTAAAGGCGAAAAGAGTGATTATAAATGTGAATCATGAAGGTCAAACGGGGGAAGCAAAATATTGGAACAAGAATCTGAAATCATGGTGCGGTAATAAAGTACCCTATCCAAAATCTCTCATTTAACAAACATTATTCATTCCCGGATGTCCCAAAGGAGTTTTCTTCATAATAAGCATGATATTATATTAATAATATATCAATATAATAGAGCCATATAATGCTTTAACTCTCAATTTGTAAAAACAAACCGTGTTTATGCACTTCAAGGGACAGTCAACCCCACAATTTTTTTATTATTTACTCACAGCTAGAAGATAGTTAGACAGTTAGAAAAAAGATATTTTCATAAGAATGTTGGTAACAACATTGGCCTCAATTGACTTGGACACAAAACCACATTTTTCAAAATATCTTCTTTGTTTTTCCACAGAAGAAAGAGTCAAAAACAGGTTTTTATGACACAAGGGTGAAAAACATTTTCATTTTTAGGGAAACTATGCCTTTAAAATGAAGGTCTGTAAGCAATGTTTTTGAGATTGTTTAACTTTTGTAGTTCTATTTACGTTCCTGTAACTTAATAGCAATGCCAAGGGTTTATCCATGGGTCTCCTTGGGAACACACACCCTGACAAATGTATGAATGCACTGTAAGTTGGACAAAAGCGTCCAGCATATCAGTAAAAGTGTGTTTGCATAACTATAAAGTCTAAACTGCACTTAAGGTGGTTGGATTACACGTCAGAAATTTAATTTTAGAAGAGGTACTACTTGAAATCTCTTTGTGATATCCATCTCTTATTTTTCTTTTTTGGTCACAGGATACACGACAGGAGTACAGCAGGTTCACCCAGCGCTGATCCAGAGGCAGTATGGGTAAGTGTCTCTCCTCAGTCTGTGAACGTAAGGGGTGAGGACTGACTGTGCATAAATAACACAAAATCCTCCCATGACCCCTCAGAAATACTGCTGCTAAATTACGGTTTCATTTAGTGGAAAATTGCGATTTACGCGTAACGGTCTGGCATCCTCTGATATCCTCCCCTACTCTTTGTTCATTTCATACATTCTTCTCCGCTCCTTCTACTCCTTTAATGCCCTTTAAAGACCAAAGGTTTAAGGGACAGTTCACCCAAAATAAAAATAAAATTCTGCTATAATGTTTTGATCCGTGTCATTCCACACAAAAAGAGTACTTCATATCTTCATATCAAACTCTCTTTAACATCTGATCAACTGCTCCTTGGTGCCATTCGTTGTGTGTGTGCACCACTGTGGTTTCACTATGGTCTCCACCTCCTTCCCAAATCCTCTCAAAGTGTCACTTTCTCCCTTCTCTGTTTCTCAGTTTTTGACTCTCTTCCTCTTTCTTCATTTCCCTCTCAGTTTCTTTCTGTCTGTTTTTTACCCTTCCTCTCTCTCTCTTCCCTATCCTGTTTGACCTGTTTGTCTGTCAGTTAGGTCACCACCTGCCTCATGTCTACTAACCAGCCAGGTGTTATGCAAAACACGTTTTTTATTCGAGCCTAAATCCATCATTCAATTTCTCTTTCATTGTCTTTGTCTTTGTCTATCTGTATACGTCACATCTGTCACGTTCTCTCCTACACATTATCTCTCAGATACTGAGTCTCCCACACACTATCTCTTAGAGACTGAGACATTTAATTATTGTTTTCTAAAATACATATTAAAACAACTCATTATTTGCTGCAGTTCCACCCAGATGTTTTTTTTTCTGTGTAAAATAAAAGTAGACATTTCTAGAGAATCTTCACACACCTGTTGTCATGCATCATTAGTTCATAGAGATAACATCTGTCATGCTCTAAGCAGCACACAAAAAAACTGAATAAATTAAAGCTGCAAGCAGCATTTAGCGGGTTCGAGCAGTCTAAGGCCTCTATTGGCCTTGCCATTGTCAACTAGGCTCAGGAATGGCACCGTAACAAATCCACAACGAATGACACTCTTCCACACCAAGAAATATGACAGAAATGGTTGGTAACTTTTAATACAGACCATGCATGCGTACACTCGTATGCAAAAACGGGCGTAAACCGATAATACCTAAGGGACGAGTGCAATAAACCAATTCTCATGTCTCTATGATGATTTGTTGCAGAGATAGAGATCTTGCTAAACGGTTGCTAAGCTAACCTGTTCGGTTGCCATGGGTGTTAATTAATACCTGTCAATTAATAACACATCAAACCACAAGTCAAACGAACCAAGCCCCGTGTCTTTATAATATTCTACTGCAGAGATGTAGGCCTGGCTAGACGATTGCAAAAAATAATCTGTTTGGTTGCTAAGGGCGTGGCTTGGCAGCTGTCAATTGATAAAGAATGAAGCCATTAGCAAAACAAAGCAACTCCTGTGTCTCTAAAACATTCTATTGCACATATATAGGTCTTTTTTTTAATACAATGCACATTCTTCAAAATAGCTTATTTTTTGTTCTGAAGAATTGATAAAAAAAATACGACCAATTTAAATAGATAATTGATTCACATTCATGGTCTGCAACAATATTCCAGAAGACCTTGCCATTTAAGTGATGCTTATTTGGTTGAGTCTGGTGACTCTGAAGGCCATTGGAGTACAGTGAGCTCATTGTCATGTTCAAGAAACCAGTTTGAGATCATTTGAGCTTTCTGACATGGTCGATTTTTTTTACTGCTGGAAGTAGCCATCAAAACATGGACATGGTTGGCAACAATCCTCAGGTGGTATGTGTTATCTAATATATCCCATACCATATATCCAATTGTTTCTCCATTTTGATGCTCGGTTTGAACTTCAGCAAGTGTGTTTACCACGTCTAGATGCCAAAATGGATTGAGTTTATGCTATGTGACTGGCTGATTAGCAATTTGACTAGCAAATGATGTATTTATTAAAGACAAGTTTAAAATAGTAATTTTAAATGTATGATATTTCACCTTTTTGACTGTTGTGAAGGCATGCCTCTTCCGATAAGAATCACATGTTGCATGCTTGTTTTGTGTCATAATATGTATAATAGTACTTAATGGCAAGTCAGTTGGATTAATTATTAAGGAGTGGTGACCTTCACCACACTTGTTTCACGCTAATATAATAAAGGACCCTGTTATGGTCACAAAACAAAAAAAAACTCAACATGTTTTTGATGATTATTGACCTAGAGAGTCCAGAGAAATGTACTGTGGTGGAAATTTTGTAATTGCTTGAAAATCTTTGAACAAGTTTGCAAAAGTAGGTTTTATACATCATCACCAATAACTCACAAACCATTTGATAGACATCAATGGTTCAAGAGGCAAAGTTGTTATGAATGAGGAGATCTATCGTTTGATATCAATAGTTTGTGTATTAGTCAAATGTCACATGACACAAAGTTGTCCAGGCCACCAAAATACATGTACATTTTGCCTTTTTTAATGTTTTAGCGCCACCTAGTATCCAAACGCCACCTTCCTTTGTATGTGACCTTGGAGTGATGGTCTACACATATCATCTGAGCCCCATGATGATATGTTAAGCCGTTCTGGATTTATGGCCATTTTAATGTGATAGGCTCAGACCATTTTAAGTTTTGGCGTCCCTAAGCAGCGGTGAAAGAAAAATTTCAACTTTTTTTCAATGATTATTTACATTCACACTCCACAGAAGTCATCTGCATTGGTTTGGTTCCGATCGGTTGAAAAACCAGGAACTAGTTCGCGAAAGTAGGTTTTTGACATCATCAGCGATAACTCACGAACCGTTTGATCAATAGAAGTTGTTCCAGAGGCAAAGTTGCTCAGAATGAAGAGTACTATCATATTATAACCATAGTTTGGGTAAATGTCAAATATCACGTGATACACAGTTGTGCATGCACTCCAAAAGCGCTATTACGCCCCCAGGTGGCCGAATAAGTTCATGTTTCTTACAGACCTTCAGGACCATGAGACAAATAAGCCCAGTGAGTGGCGTTTTGATCGGCCTCCGTTAACCCGGCGTAATGAGTGCTCAAACTTCATCGACCAATGGCGGCCATGTTTTTTGATATACGCCAATGTCCATTTAGATATTTATGTAGAATGAGACAAAGACACACCATAACAAATAATAAGTCAATCGGGCAAACTGTTGCGTAGTTATAGACATTTTCTAGCTCATTCAAATTATAGCGCCATCTAGTGGCCAAACGCCACTGTCTTTTTATTGTGACCCCGGACTGAGGGTCTACACATGTGTTCCAAGCCCCATGAAGATATCTCAAACAGTTCAGGAGTTATGGCCATTTTAGCTAAATATGTTACTTCCGGTTTGGATGTTTTAGCGCCACCTAGCGACCGTGAATTGAAAATTGAACTTTTTTTTAATAATTATTCATATTCACACTCCACAGAACTCATCAGCGTTGGTTTGGTTCCAATAGGGCAAAAATCCAGGGACTAGTTCATTTTTTTTTTTTTCATAAAATGCTAATTAGCGAAAAATCTATAATGGCGGAAATGAAATCGGAGATATACGTTTTTTAAGTTTTGAGCCAGTGATTACACTGATATAAGACACTTGGGTGTGCGACAAACGGTTTCGGAGTAACAAGCGCAAACGCGTTTGGTATTGCTATAGCGCCACCTATGGGTCGATATGGCTGGCTCCGTGTATCTGAGTAGCGACAAGGACTACTACCATCTGACCAAGTCTCAGCTCTGTCGGCCTTACGGTTTGGGCTGCAGTATCAGTTTTATGGCAGAATAATAATAAGAAGAAGAATAATAAAACCAACAAATACAATAGGTTTCTAGCCCTTCGGGCTCGAACCCTAAAAAAGTCAATTTGTTTAAGGGCTACAGTACACACAAGCGTTGCCGGAAGGGAAAATAACAAAAAAGCTGAACTACTTTTAACCTTTTCGACGCTAAAATGGTTAGCCGTTAGAACTGAAATAGTAAATGCGCTACAGACAAAGGGACACGTCAAAATACAATAAGTTGTAATCATAAGTGTATTGGAAAAATGCTAACAGTTAGCACAAACTAGCATGAAGCACAATGTGACACTAGACCTTCTCACACTGAGCTTAACCCCGGGTTATTTTCAATCTAAACCCCACTTTTAACCCCGGGTGAAACAAAGCGAGAATGATACAACCAGACGCTTAGCAACAGAGACCCGATCAAAAACTGAACAGCGCTTACCTCATTTCACAAGCTGTGTCACAGAATCTCCGTACGCTGTGTAAACAATCCTTTGAGTTTTTCATTTATTTGAGTACGTAACATCCTAGGAGGCTAAAAATAGCCAAAAAGGATGCAGAACAACAAGGTATTCGGTTATTTAAAGTGACCGCACAGTATTTTTATTCACTCAGTTTGACGCTTCAGTATTTATCCAATCATGACTGTTGACTCCGCAAATATGCAAATAAGAATGTTAATGTTGCAGAGCGTGAAACATCCGGTTATGAATACCCAGGGTTATCTATTAACCCATGGTCAAATATGAGCAGTGTGAAACATGAAACAGATAACCCAGGATTCTGTTTACCTGGGGTTTAGAATAGCCCGGGGTTAACAATTTCAAGTGTGAAAACCCTACTGAGGCTCTGTGTACACTCTGCATTAACAACTGTCAGCAAAAATATGTTACTGCTTAACTGTGGTAATAAAAAGCACCTTAAATTTGGAGAGAACATACATTTCGTTTTTTAGGCATCGCTGTATTTGTTACAGCAGAACAAAGCCAACACACGGTACCTGTATATAGCAGAAATAAATATTTTTGGTTGAAAACAGTTATTAGAAAAGTATGCAATGGGATTAAGGAGGTGGAGGATACTGATAACAGACCCCCTGTGACTAGAGACAGCATGGTAGGGTGTCTGCAGACTTTAGGAGCTGGACTTTGCTGAACCAGCACGATGAGGATCAAACTGCTTGACCATCTGAGATCGTGCATAAACAAACACACGCCTGGCTGTCTCTCTTAAGGCTCTTTTATACCAAACACCATTGACATAATTTTTTGGACCTGGTGACATTGCTAAATACTGGCCTGGCATGCAAATACAGCGTACATGTTTTAGTTATTTTTACGCATCTGCGTGAACACGATTATTTTGACATTTTAGTCTTTTGTTGTGTAAACGTACCCTCAGAGTGCCCCCACAAACTCAATGTACATTTACATTTCTTCATTCGGCAGATGCTTTTATCCAAAGCGACTTACAAGTAGGACACACTTACCAGTCCTGTTAGTTTACAAGGCCATGCTACTAGGAGGATTTAAACTGGATTAAGAAAGAAAAGGAATGAAAAATATTTTTGGTAGAATCATGCACCACAGCTCATATAAATCACAGCAATTAGTTTGCCCTACTTTGTTAGTCCTCACACCCTTGTCAAGTCTGGTCTTCTTTACTTTGTCTTTTCTCTCTTCCTCCTTGCCCCCCTCGGTCGTCTATGTCTATGTCTGCATGAGGGTTTTCTGGATGAATAGGGTCAGTAAGGACAGCAGACACAGTTGATTTGCCTACTCCACAAAGCCACTGTCATTCCATATAAATCACCCTTCAGCTCCATAGGGCAATGAGGGAATGACATGAGGAATGACAATGCAGCTGTTTGTGTGTGTGTAAGTGTGTTATGTAGATATTTTGAGCTTGGAGTCACAGTCCCTCTGGGTTCCTCAGTGTTTTTGAGACGAGTTCATGGCTTTGGTGCGGGGAACGAGCTGGTGTCGCTATGTTTGTGGGCCGTGTCCTTGGGAGTCTCTAAGCAGGAGATGTGCTTTCTGATTTGACCATGATATCACCAGGCAGAAGTTCATAAAATACATTAATAGGGTCAGCGAGCAGGTCAGTTAGCAAGGAGAAGTTGAGGCACTTATAATCCACAATTTCTTTAGTTTTTTACTTAATTAATCAAATAATTGTTAGTTGCTTTAAAAGGTCATTGAAAACTGATCAAATGAAGGATGAATTTTTATTTCTTTCCTCTGTTACTAGGAATAACCTAGAGATCTATAGAGCTATTGAACATACATTATGGGATTGTTTCCTTTAAAGGGCTGAAGACTATTCCTAGACTAAAATAAATGTTAGGAGTTGTCTAAACTGAAAATACATCAGTGCCATTGTTTTGTCTCAAAAGTACTTAAATGTGAAAAATGAATTGTATCTCTAAAATTCTGACACAAAATTCGAGAGGTGGCGCTTCTCTACAATTCAAGAATCCTGCCACGCCATGCACATAAATTCATATTAAATGACATCTTATTTGTCTAAAAACAAACTTCATGTACAAATTACCTTCACACAAAGAATGCAAGATGCGAGATTATCTACAAGGGAATAACAGAAAAGACAGAATATTAATTCAGAAAGACTGAATTTTATCACATTAATAACAGATACAGAAAAACAAATATGGATTTAAGAACGTGATATAAAGCTCATTTATTAAATAACGTTCAAAGACGATCTAAAATAAGAAAATTAATTATAATTGGCCCAATTTGCATCAGGAGAAGACTTTGAACCTGATGTCACAAATAAATAATGTACGTGGCCTGTGTGTGATACTGTACATGTGAGCTCTCCCCCTTATTGCATGTTGTAACTTTGACCCTTAAATTGTACTTCAAAATCCTGATGGAACTATAATTTTTTAGATTTCGCTCTCCGAGACATTTTATGTTTTTTTCAAGGTCACGTGTTTGATATCCATAATGATATCTAGCGGATAAGATGTACTCAAATATCTATAAATTAATGTTTATTTGAGGATTCAAAACGTCCACTATCCTCTAAAAAGGCCGTTTTGGACCTTACTAACATGTGGTGAATAAACCACTTTGTTAACGGATCTAATCAGTAACAGCAAATGGCCAACGCTGATAATCTCTTAATGGAGAATTAATCTGCCTATCTGACATTTCAGTCTGTCACTCCAGTAAACCACATAATTATGTCTAACCCTCTCTGTTTCTCTCGGTCTCTCTAGGCTCAGCCAGCCGTATGTTTACCCTCAGGCCTTCCTGCAGCCCAGTTTGGTCCTTCCTACTCAGGTCACCTCCACCGCAACAAGCCCTTATCTTGACTTCAGCGCTGCATATGCCCAATACGCCACTTCGGCCTTCGAGCAGTACCCCTACGCCCCCTCACCGGGTTTCTTGAGCTACGTGTACCCGCCAGGAACACCCGGGGCCCCCTCCTCTGCCTCGACCACCCCGGTTCCCACCCCGCTCTCGGTCGGAGCCCCTCCCACAGCAACCTTTATCCAACTCCCTCCTTCTCAGCTGCACGCCGACCGCCTGTAGATCTGACAGTTCGGGACAACTGAGTCTGCTGAAATTGCACTAGAACATCATCATTGTGGGACAGGGAATTGTGACATCATCAGCCTGTGACTGGTGGGCTAAAGACTAAATACTGAGGTGTCATACTAAAGGGCTTCGAGTTTTTCCCTCAGTTGAAAGACATTTTCTCTGACTGGATACTGTTATGATTATTCATTTCATTATCTGCATTATAGTTAGAACATTGTAGAATAATGTTAGATGATTAAATGGTGAAATCGAATGACAGATGCATCAAGTGAAAGACCAGAAAGAATAGATCATATGTGATTTATACAATGAAACCAAACGTTACTTGGGCAATTTAAAATGTTTGAATATCATTGCATTAGATAACAAAATATCCAACCAAATATCATTGTTTTAAACAAAGACAGCAGAAGCAGATATGCAAGCAAAACATTTGAAAAAGACACATTTGTTTGGAGCTGTTTATATAGATATTTGATATTTCATACATTTTCAAGTTTTAAGCGTCCAATTTGTGGCCAGTGTATACACGATTGACAAGTTTTTGAAGAGGTATTTATATATCTGAATGAAGAGATCACAAACACTGCAAATTCACGAAAAAACATAAACGTCTGCAGGAATATGTGTAAAGCACAAAGCCTTAGAGATTTCACCGTTACCTTCCTTTATATAGCTGTTTCTATACAACTGAGTTTCCTTTGAGGTGACCTAAATGATGTGACTTTTTTAACCTGACTTTTTCCAAGAATAGATCAAATTTTAGAATTGTAGCATTGCAAAAGGTTTGTAATTCTGCTTATCTCTGTGTTCTGCTCCAGTCCATGTCAGTCCATGTGTTTCTGTCGTTCCACTGTCCTAAAAGGAAAAGTTGTGTCATTTACCTTCATGCTAGTTCAAACCCATATGTGCTATTTTTTTCCATGAAACACAAAAGGAAGGTTGTTTTTTAAGAATCTTGTTTTGTGTGTTTCACGAAAAAGATTCTAGCACACGGACTTGGAAACATGATGATATTAATGAGTCAATATTAACATTTCTGGGCGAACTGTTCCATTAAGATTATTGAGCTCCATGTAGACCGTAATGATGTTAATCCAAGCTTCAGTAACATGGATTTGATAGGCCCTGTAATTATAAATATGAGGATATGTACATGGAAACATTGAGTATTAATCATTTTCTAATTCAGTCTTCGTCTGTGATGCTTTCTAGATCAGGTTAGGGCTAATATCTACATCTATTTAAAGGACAAAAAAGTATTGTGCTGTTTCTATGGCACATAAATGTCAGTGTGGATTCTGTAGCTGGTTGTTATTGGTATCGTTCCATAAATGACACTACAGATCAAAATGCCAGCAAGAACATATAAGGCGAAACATAAAAGAGAGGGAGAAGACATGATTGAACAGACGTTTGGACAGCACGCAAGTGGACATTTTGCCTGGACAATCTGTTTGTTTTTACATGAACAGTGTTGTCCTTAATCTGGCCTGAGACAATTTCAATAGCTTTAAATATGAAAATATCGTACAGTGAAAGCCATAAGACCAGAACATGCAAAACCAGTAATAAAGTAATTTGCAAGACTTCCGCTTCATTGATGTGGTTATTGTGATCGTGTAGGTTTATGTACTGTTTATGTTCTCTTTGTATGTATATTATAAATAATCTGTTGTTTATAAAAAAGGGCAATACTACCTTATCAAATCAAAAAGAATGTTTATTAAGTTTAATAAAAATCAAACGCCAACATACCCTTAAATGCACTTAAAATCAAAGTCGGTTTAACAACCCTGCATGTTTGCTTTAATGGAAAAGATGGACTGATTCCAACAGTTCATGGACATCCATACAAACCTATGCAAATGAAAGCAATGGTGAGTTTTGCAAAGCGCACACAGGGTTTATTCGAAGTTTTTGTGAGCAGGCAAAGTATGGTGAATTTAATCCACAAGGCCCCAGACCTCAATCCAAATGAGCAACTGTGAGCACAATCATCATTCATCTAACCAACCTAGCAAGCAGATAAAGCTTTCTAGGTGCTGCTCTATTGTGAGATGTTCCCAGCTGCACATCAAACTGGAAAACACAATATCAGCCAATGCTGATGCACATTTACTGTAATAAGGGAAAAGCCATCATGATTAGCTAATTAAAAATGGTTTGCGGTCGCCCTCTATTGGTAGATGCTGTAATTGCACTGTACTGAAGCAAATACTTTGCTAAAGAGGGGCATTGTGTCAACATAAAAGCAATTAAAGGCATATCTAAGGACAACAAATAATTCAACACAATTATTTATTTATAACAAATTATTATTCAGAAATATTGGAATTTTAACTTGAACATTGGAGATGATAGTACCAGCATTGGGCCCACTTAGATCGGCTATTGATTATTATATATTTTTCAAACAGTTCAGCCTTTTTTTTCTATTAATCAACATATAGAGGACATGCACACAAAAAAGCCTGGTTTGGCTCAGTATTTATCTTCAAACACATTACACTGTCTTTCAAATGTACACAGTTAAAGGTGCACTGTGTAAGATTATGGAGTATCTTTGACAGAATTGCATTAGGCCTATTATGCACATACCTATGTCTTAAGAGGTGTATTAAGACCTTATGGCATAATTAAGACATAATGAATGGTTATGTATTAATGACGTTAAAATGAGCTTTTTCTATTTACATACAAAGCGGGCCCCCTTGCACAGAATTTACCATGTTGTTTCTATAGTAGCCCAAATGGACAAACTACTCTACAGAGCGTGTTTCGTAAATATATTATCTCCTTCGGCTAAATTACATGTTTGTCCTGTGTCAGCCACCATAGTGATTCAAAAGGTAGGGGGGAACGGTGGAGTGAGCCGATGGTTGCATTTCGCAACCTCAACACTAGATGCTGCTAAAATCTACACACAGAACCTTTAATACAATTAAAAGTTGACATACTGTGTGCTTTACAGTTAAATACACTCATTAGAGATCCTGGATCTTTCTGGTAAAAAACTAAAACTTTTAATCCGATGTGTCAAATAAGGGAGACAAAATGTGCCGTCTACATTATATATAAATATGAAGAGTTTGTTGATCACTGCATTATAAACTGTCAAAAAGAATGCTAATATATAATCATATATTACAAAATCATAGATTATAATGTAGATATTAAAATGTATATATGAAGAGTTTATTTCCGAAGAGATTTTAAAAAATCATGTTTTTTATTGTGCATTCCAATTAATATCAATCAAACTGCAGTTGGTTTGTTTGATTTAAACCATAATTCTGCTAACAAACACAATAAATCAAGAAAAACATGACAACATAATAGAAAACATGATTTTTGAAAAATTTAAGTTATCTCTTTTCGAAATAAATTCTTAAAATATAGGCTACATTATACTATCTACATTATAATCTATGATGTGGTAATGTACGATTATACATTAGCATTTCTTGTTGACATTTTATAATGCAGTGATCATTGCGTCTGCACATGATATATCAAAAACACTTTCTTTTTAGTGTATTTATTTGCATTTCTATACATTGCATATCGCATTTGCCCAATCATAAATGTTGTCCTCAAATAACATTTAATCAAAGGGAACACAGACACCAAGCTTGAGAAGTTTTTGCAAAGATGGGCTGTGTTTAATACAGTTTGTATGAAAGTCAAAGTTGAACATCATTGCAAACACTACAGTTTGGGGTGTCTTAGATTTCTGTAAAAGAAAAGACATAAGCATTGTACTTACATGGATGAGCTGTAACTGAGAAAATCCTAAAATAAATTCTTACAAACATTTCACAAATACAATTATCACGCACATACATACCTGGTCACACAGTCCTGAACACCCTCACAAAGTCACAAAGACCCACCCACATGAACTCTCACACACATTCACACAAAAAAGAAAAACTTGGAAAAAAGTGTGAAGCACTGGCTAAGTTGCACCTTCATACATCCGCATCTTGTTGTAGAAAACAAAATAACTTAAAATTGAAAATCATAATCAGATGAAAAATGAAAGCATGCCTAAAGAAACTTCTAGCCCCTCCCACAACCAAAACTCCAGCCTCATCCAGTTGGTTCTGCCACCTGGGCCGCTGCCTCGGCACCAACAGGACATAAGTATATAGGAGAAGGTCCAGTGAGGTAGAGCCAGATTTCGGTTCACAGGTTTTTAAAACATCATAAGGTTTGAGTCTTCAGCTCTATGGGCTCCCCGCGGGTGTCCTGCTAGTTTTCTGCCTCCGGGGATCGACTGCCCTTGAGTGTGGCTAGCCGCTCAGAGAGACCCCTCATACGCGGGAACAGAATGAAATCATAAAAGATGGCACCCATAGCACCGCCAATCATGGGTCCCACCCAATACACCTGTTGTGAAAAGAGACATATTCTCGTGACCCGAGTCTGTGCATTTTTTTAAATCGTGAGATGCGTGCATCCTGATATGCATTCCTTACCCAATGGTTAGTAAAATTCCTCATGATAACAGCAGGAGCAAAAGACCTGGCTGGGTTCATGCCGGCTCCGGTGTAGTACATCTAGACGAGCAACGTAACTTTTGATGTGCTTGTTCAAACAATACTTGTAGACAGAAATGTTCAAATGTTTTTAGAATCTCTCACCCCCATCAGGTGGCCCATGGTGATAGAAAAGCCAATGGACAAAGCAGCGGAACCCAGACGTCCATTTCTTCTCTCATCTGTGACGGCAAAGACGCAAATAACCAACTGCATGGTGAGGAACACCTCCACTGTGGTCGCCATGCCCAAACTCATGCCTGGTTGCAGCTATTGAAAATAAAACATGAAGAATTAGACTCAATAATAACCATGAATATGTAGATGCTGATAAATATTCACTTTTCACTTTTTTCTTGTAAACTTTTATTCAGTAGACTTAAACTTGAAAAAACATTTAAACGAATCATTTGAATAGGAATTTTTGACTTATCTTTGGGAAACTCTCACTTACAGTATTAAGAGCCAATGTGCCTCTCATGTTGTTAGGTGTAACTCCATACAAGGCCGCGGCCCCTGCCATGGCCCCCAGACACTGAGCGCAAATGTAAAAGACGGCACGGAACAGGGACATCTGGGAGCCAACTAAGAAGGCGAAGGTGACGGCCGGATTGATGTGTCCTCCGCTGATGTGACCAATGGATTGGATCAACGTAGCGGCGGCGAAACCAAAACAGAGGGCTGTGTGGAAGACGTGGAATGGGCCGGAGGTCCAGCGGAGCGCTGCACCCACCCCGAAGAAGACAAAAAACATGGTGCCGAAAAACTCGGCGAACACCGCCCGCCAAAACATAATAGAGCGAAACTCCCACATCTTGATTTTTGAGATCCAACTAAGACGACAGGATGAAAATCCAAGGAGTTGCTATCAAAAATAGATTTTTTCTTTTAGCAAATAAACAAAAAGTTAAACCCTATGTGCCACAAAAATTAACTCTACAAAAGAAAAGCAAAAAAAAAAAAAATTCACCAATAGATCTAGCCGTTAGCTAAGGCTATGAGAGAACCTGCGAGTATACACTCACACATGAATCTTCTCTGCCTACACCAAACACGTGGTGCGTATTGTGTTGTGTGTGTGTTGGCCTAAAGAATGTGAAGGGTTTTCTCAGAGACACCTGAACATCAACGCTGAATGCTAAATCTACAGGACTAATTCTAGATGAGAGACACAGAAGAGAGTATATCCTGCCCACACCAACAAGAGCCGGTCTGACGGACCGCTAAGGGGCCACAGGGGGCATTTATAACAGTCTCGGGGTCTGGTGTGATGTCATAGCCCCCCTCCCCTTCCAGAGGTGAACGGGACCATCACACATCAACTATATTCACTCACTACACTCTCTCGATTTAAGTCAGCGAGAGCAAGACTACAACAGCAACCTGGATTCAAAGCAAAGAGGAAGACACTGGTGCCACAATACATCAAGTTTTAATCGGATCAATCTGGGCACACAACTGCGCAGACTACAACTATCTCTTAACAGTTATCAATGAAATGAAATCTCATTTCTAAATGTATCTTGAATCAAATAGTGGTTAAGTATATGTTGAAGTTGCAGATTTGTATCAAAATTAAACTGCAGTTCAAAGTTTAGAAATGTAAGGTGGATTTATTTCACTGAGTAGTGAATGCTGACATGAGCACACACACACTAACAAGCACACACATATCTTCAGAAAAACATCACACACAATATGCATCCATCCCTGTGGCTCAATGTGTTCCGATACATAAATCCCTAACAAAATCCCTAACCACAGAGAATACTCTGATGTAAAAACATATTTCAGGTCTTCAACCTGTTGTGTTGCCTGTGGGGTTTGCTTTTAATTTACTTTTATGTTTAATTTTAAAAGATGTGTTTCTGGCAAAAGATTAAGATCAGGACATAGTGTGTTATGGATGACATTTATTTAATACCAATACATCGAATCGTCTGTTTATGTTGTCCTAAACCCCTGTTAATAGAGTCCAGACATCAGAAATATATCCATATATAATATATAAGTGAGAACAATTCATGCGTTGTAGGATTTCTGTGAATTAAAATGGACAAACCAGAAAAGCAACAATACCCTACAAATAGAGAAGAAAAGGCTCTTCATAGAACATAATTGAATTATTTTTCATGTGCCCATATATGAGGAATATGAATCGTTATGGTTCTGACATTTCACCAAGATGAATATGAAAAACTGTGTTTTAAAAATTGCTTTGAAAACTTTAAGACTTCACATGGGAATTTTAACCATGACCAATTTTTTTCAGGTTATCACATAGTTTGTAAAAAAAGCCAAAAGCCATTTTTATAGTAATGCACTAGGGATGAAAAAGAAAAGTGAAAAAAAAAATGTAAGTACTGAAATTAATTCTTCCATATATATTGTTAATCATACAGAATAATTTTTTTGGTGGATGTTTTTATAAATGGGCTGACTTTTAGATGCTTACAGTCAATGGATCCGTGGACCTCATTGCTTTTCCCTTGTATTTAAATATTAGGTGCGAGACAAAATGTTTGTCAAAGAGATTCTGTCAGTTGAGTCGTAGTTGTTATCAAATAATGTTTTTTTGCATTTAGTGTGCAAATACTATTTACATTAACATTTAATTTTCTTTACTATACTATGTATTTGTATTGGCACCTAATGTATTATTGGTCCTGTATGACATATCGCTTGTTGCTCCCTTTGTAAGTCGCTTTGGAAAAAAGCGTCTGCTCAATGACTAAATGTAAATGTACAATGATTCATTAACTTACTGAATGATTTTGTGGATTGCATGAGTCTGAACTTTGTTTCTATTGACAATTATAAATAGTTAAATTTTATCTTGTATTGTAAAGTAAGTGAGTGTGTTTCTGGGTGCCTCTGGTCTGTTCAGGACAGAAGTGATTAGACAGAGGTTTGTATTGTGTGAGTGTGGAGGGGCCGGGGACAGATAAAGCCCTGAACAATCCCTCTGTTGGTGTAGCTGATGGTGAATAAGGATCGCTGATGTCATCAGTTTTACTCCCTCACTCCAATACACACATATTAACACCAAACAAAACAAAATGCTGGCTGGCACTGTTTGGATATTCTTCATTGTTGAAGTTCATATGTGTGAGCGTTGGTAATATTGGATATGTGGATAACAGGGTTTAATACTAATGTAGAAGTATTAGAAAATTATAAATAAAAATATCTTCTCTTTTATTGTTAACATTTTTTTCTTAACCGACACCTTGTTCCTTTCTGAAACTGGTACAAAGCTTTTCGTATGTCTGACAAATTTAATAAAAATAGAAAAAAATTAAAATCTTCTCCTTAAATCCTCAACAATTTGTAAATGTTCAAGCAGATAGTGTAAAATATAATGTATTATTATGTGATAGCGCTCAACATGCTTCCTGTATAAACAGTAGACAAACACTAATATTTAAAATAGGATTTTATTATTTGCTTAAAATATGAATGAAGTATTTTGCACTGTCTAGTATGACTGTAGTGTGTAGTATGACCAAAGCTGTATGTGACCTGCATGAAAATCCCCAAAGTGCAAATAATATTACATTAGTACATTAGTACAACTTGCGAGACACGTGTACTTTTGTTTTTTAAATTCAAAAATAATTGAAATATGATTTAGTGATACTACTAGCTTTGCAGACATCCATAACACTTCAAAAGCATTAAACACTTTAAATATCGTAGATATATTGATGTGAAATCCATGCAAAAATTCAGATTCTTTGCTTTGGATAGAATTGCTTAAATATTATAGGACCAAAATAACAATCTTAAACCACATAGAAAAAGATTTGGCACTTTTAAAACTACCCATATAAAAGTTGAAGATTATCCGCAAAGGCAACATATTTATAGATAGCTCAAGACAATACTAAGTGAATGTGTGGATCTTCTGATCAACAAAAAACAGTGTATTAAATAAACAACGTAAAACAGCTTTTAAAGAATATTTACACAAATATTACAGTAATAGAGACTTTATACTCTGAGAGCTGGAGAGTCATAAAAGAACAGAACATGATTTTAAATCATGAGACATTTTCATTTTCTTCACAATATAATCTATTTCAAAACACATTAATACAACAACTACTATTTACAGGAAGAAAGCCTATGCAGTGAATGAGTCTGTGAATTAGGTTAATTTACAAGAACTATGCAAATAAACTAATTCACTGAAATGACTTAACGTTTAATCATTATATGAGGAAGATGACTGTCTGAGAAATTGATTTTAGAAGTTTTCAAAGTTCTGTGGATTTTGTCACACTATATCACTTGTTGATGTGCCAAAAAGATATTATGAAACAGCCATAGCCACCCAACTAAAATTGAATGAATCAGTCAAAAGTAAACAGTGTAAGTAACACTGTTAAAAATCCTGTAGAAAATATCCTGCACAATTTCCTCTGTTTTTCTTGTAAATTTGCGTTTTTTTCCTGTAATTTGGCGGTTTATTCAAAATAATAAACGGGCCACCAGAAATGTATTGTAAAAATGACAGTTCTTTCTCGTAATTACTTGTTTTTCCTGCCTTTCTGGTAAATTTTCAGGCTTTTTCTGTAATATATATCAAAAATACGTGAACTATCTGTAAATAATACAGTAAAATTATATTTTACAGTGTACACTTCCAGTATAAATTATTAACAGTGCGAAGGAGGGAACTAAGTAACCTAGCATTACAGGTTTGGGCCAATGTGGTTCTATACACTAATCTTACACAAGTTGGGGGTCTACAAACGTTTACATTTGTGTGTGCTGGTCTTGGTTTAAGTTCAGTTTAGCTGTGCTCAAGTTTGTTGTTTTGTTTGTTTCTCATGGCACTTTGTGTAACAGTGGACAGGGAAGATCGTGATACGCTAGCTGTCTCCACAATGTCAATGTCTTTACATGTGAGACACGCCACCAACTTCTGTCTGGATGCACTGGGGGCAACTATGAACTCGTGAGATATTCCAGCCAGAACTGCACCTAATATTGGTCCAATCCAGTAAACCTAAAGAGTGAAACGGCATTCGTTTTTCAGGTATAGGTTCGGTATAACATAAGCTTACTTTTAATTTTAAATCCCTCTTATTATTGGTGTTCTAGTAATGGAGTATGGGCATTTGGACATAGAAAATGCAAATTGTCTCACAAAACACACTTACCCAGTGGTGTTCCCAGTATCCCAGTATTATAGCTGGACCAAGAGACCGAGCCGGGTTCAAGCTAGCACCAGAGAATCTACCCTAAACACATAGGCCCAATACTAAGTGTGAACATATTTAAAAACTTGTAATTAAATACTTTTGTAATTAAAAATATATCATTAAAACATATTAGTAACAGTACACATATGAAACATGGACAAGCAACAAGGTTTTTCGTTTTTCATTCATTTTTCATTGTTGTAATTAAAACATAAGAGAGTATAAAAGACAGAGGCGGACTATCCCTTGAAGTTGGTGGTTTCTATCCAGAATAAGCCACAAAGTTGTCTAAACTGTATACCTCATTATCAGACATTCCTACTTACCATGTTTCGCCAAACAATCTAAACACAGACACATTAAACGTAAGGACGCACACATTTTGCAAACTTACAGCAATGAAGATGGCAGTGGTTACAGCGAACCCAATGCCTAAGTTTCCAGGTTCACTGCCTTCTCTCCTGCGTTGATCTTCCACTGAGAATACTGTAAAACCCAAGAGAAATGTGGCCAGTATCTCCATCCCAAGAGCTTGTCCTGCATTCATGTCCACAGGGACCTACAGACATAAATCAATGGAATCAGTGGAAGAAATTTATCATTTTTCGCGTAGGTCAAAAAAGCAGCATTTTACATCAAGTATAAAAGTGAATGACTTACTATAACTGCTGTCCTATGTAAAAAAAGTAATTTAACAAAAAAATCGGTTATATTGAAATATTTTCCACATAAAATGTAAAAAATTACGGAATTGTACTATTTTTTTAAGTTTATTGAATAAAAATTAATTGAAAAAGTTTAAAGTTTCTTTGATTAAAAAATACATTTGAAAAATACGGGTCGCAAAAGGATAACAAAAAATCTAAGCACACTCTTTAAAAAAATAATCAATTACTCTTCATACATAAACTATTAAAAAAAACTCCAAAGAAATTTGTATTCTAGAGTCTTAGAAGTTTCCAATGATATATAGTTTGTCATGATTCAATTAGAATCAAAGTACATGCACAATATTGACGCAAACTTAGGTGTCCCGTATACGGAACGGCTGACAGTTAACAGGCTACATATTTTTTATGTTTTTGAATCACAGTCAATTATAGAAAATGACACCGTGGGATTTATTTTTATTTTACAGTATATTTCTGTCACTCCAGCTGACAGAAAATACAGATTTGTTTTACAGGTATAGTTTATGAATTAGCCATAACCCTTTTATCAACATAACACAAGATATTTGACATGATATCAATCTATAATGCTCTATTTGACTTTATTTCGATTTGACTATTTCTCTTCAAAAGAGAGTGAAACAACATGATACAAACATTTGGTGTGGAAAACATCAGAAAACATAAGAATTTTATGTTTTCTTGGCCAGTTTTGTTGCATCAAAGAAAATTCCTTTGTTTTGTGACTTTTTTAGTTGTTTTGTGGAATTGTTAATTACAGACCTTGTTGAGGTAGTTTTGTGCTGTGGACTTCAGGGGCAGGCAGAGGTAAAGCAGACCAGTTGCCAGTATTCCACCCAAACACTGAGCAACCATATAAACCAGAGCCCTGAACACATCCACCTTCCGTGTCGCCATAAGGGCCACAGTGACGGCAGGATTCACCTAAAACAAGAGCATAACGTGACTTAAAAGATACATTTACTTGAAAACACATTTCTTTTTTTTTTAAGTATCAAAATGAAGTGTTTCATGGGTATCAGACCTTAGCATTGTTAACACCACTCACACAAAACTACAGGAAAAAATAATTTAATCTTCAAAAAGATCACAGTTCTTTATACCTGAGCCCCACTGATTTCACCAAAGCAGTATCCCAGAACCACGGTTGCCATACCACCAGCCAGTGCTGGGTAAATGGGCCCTGGGGAGACCCCGTCCTGCCCCGGGACTAAAGAACCCAACACAGCTGATACAAAGACCAGAGAACCAAGGATCTCTGCCAGAACCCCCTGCCAAAACTGACGGCTCCTCAGCTCCTATGTCGACAGAGGAGATAAACGGACAATAAAAACACAATAAAAAAGTATTTAGAATCATTTAAGAGCCTTTTATTACTCATCGCTTAATTACATTCATTTATATTATAGAATATGAAAAACTGCCAACACTACAATGAGTAACCAGCCAAAATAATGCTTATACCTGTATAACAATGTCTTTTTAACACAAATTATTCCTCTCTAAAACGAAAATATTGTTATAACAGAAATACTATAGTTTATTGTGCATTCAAAAAATCTAATCAATCTCAAAAAACATTTGTAACCATTTGTCAAACTATACATCACCAGAACATATCGTCATTTCTAAAATCGGAAGATTTAGTGATGATCAGAAAACAAACATCACTGATTATACGTTGAATCAACGTTGCAAATAACCAATTTAACATTGATTCAATATTAAACCAATTCTATTTGTTAAATGTCCCCACATAAAACATGCCAACCTTAATAAAATGAATATCAACATATCCTCACTAAGTAATAATTGCTTAATATTCATTCTTACCTCTTTTATTGCCATTCCAGGTGGTATGATATTTAACAATCCGTCAATCAATGTATACGTCTAACTTGATGTAAGTGTGTCAGCGTGTGTTTGTGTTTAAGGGACTTGGGTTGGGATGGAAGAGTGTCTTCTGTCAGAAAGAGGATAATTAATTCCAGTGGAGGACACTGCAGGAGGCCGGACACAAAGGGATCACCCCCCCCATCCTCAGTAAATGCTTATTAGAGAGATCAGACGCTGATAAACCTCCACAGCAGGTCGTCGTGAGGTATCCATGCAGCGTGTATTATAAACATCAAGTTCAACCGAACACGTGAAGCGTTCAATTGCAACCCATGGCTTACATGCAACAGGTCCATCAACTGCAACAAGGGTTCAGGAGATTTTGGAAATGCTGGCAGATCATTTTTGGGATTTATGATGAAGGTTTTTTCGATTGCTGTTGTTGCAAGTGTTTCCATGACAACGTCTTTAATCAAATGACCATAGACCGAAAACACAGCACACGTGCATGTATTATAGCACCGTTTCTCTCCTTTCATCATCCTGCCTGTGAAGTACTGTGATCATTTCCATGGCGACAGCACTTTTGGCCTATTTCAGTTGCCATGACATCTATTTTGATGCTGCTGGGCACTCTTTTAAGTGGCCTGTTTTAGATGAGCTAAACATAGAATAGGGGCCTTCTCTTGGCCTTTATAACAACCATAAATTCTAGTACACCAGCAAATCTTTAACTACATCAAATAAATGGGAGGTGTGTATGTATAGACTCTGATTTAGAGAAAGTTAGAATCTTATAATAGCAAAAACAGGAAGATTTATAATCAGTATATTAACAATAGTGTGTATGTTAATAGTGCAAGTGTGCATGTTCGATATTTAAATGTCAAAAATATACCAGATAAAAATAATCATCTTTAGTTGCACATATTCTGCAGAAAATAGCTGAAGAAATAAGACCAGCGGTGGCCAAAAATGTGTTTTTGTCTTGTTGCATCCAGTGTGGACAAAGTGTAAATGTTAATAGGTTCTAAAAAAGTTATCTTCCATTGTCTCTATAGGGTCAGGGAGCACATGTGCACCCCTCCTGTAATCCAACCTGTGCTGGTGGTTTGTTGAGGTGTGATCCTCTCTTTTGTGGATCTAAACCCAGTGTAGGCCAGTGAGGGGAGCCAGACTTAACAGTGTAGAGACCTGACACAGAATGCTGACACCAACATTACACACGTACACATACACGCAGTGTCCAGAACCATACAAACTGGCATCAAGGTTACTCAGCTGACTATTGCTTTGGTAAATTAAAATGTGCATGTGCACAAACATGAAACAAATTAAAAAGGAGCCACAGCATTCATCCTGTCTAGAGTAAAGATCGGGTACAGCTGGAGCAGACAGCAGCATCTCACCACGTCATGTGCTGCAGACACGCTCCAGCCACCCGAGTTTTGTGTGCTGTCATACTGCCTGGCTCACACTTTGAATGAATAAAAACACAACAATCAATGTTCTTTTAGCACAAAGCATAAAAAGGATAGCATTAACCAAGTGCATAAATGCGAATAGGCATTGATAGTCCCAAACAAAGCACATTCATTGTGCAGAATCTACACCATAGTCATGCATGACGATACAGTAGAAAACATGGAGACAACAAGAAAAAGTTTTGTATACTAGATGTGGTTTTATTTCTGCTTACAGTACATTCTACAGATGCACGTGTGTTACATTACTTTGAAACAACATGGTCGTTTAACGCCTCTTAAAAACAATATATTGGTCCTAAAAATATAGAAAGGAACAAATTTAAAGTCACAAAAACTGTACATTATTAAAAATTCACTAAACGCCACATTTTGTTGAATTTTTCTAGAACAGCTTACAGTTTTGTCGTCTTTAAAAACAAAACCAGTCCCTTTTTTTCTGTTGAGGAACACAAAGTGAATGAACTTAAGAGTTCAGTGTATGAAGACAATGATAAACAAATGTGAATAGTGTGTTCTACGGCGGTCAGTGCTATAATATCCTGCTTCCATGACTAACGTTGCCTATGAAGTTGTAAGGGGAAAATGAAAACGTTAAAATCTGCTACTTTAAACTTTTTTTTCAATCGTGTTTGGTTTACATTTTTAAAACCACTTACCGGCTAACTTCATTAAAATGAGAATGACGAGCCTCTTCTATCGAGGAAACAGTTAATATCGCAAGACAAAAGAAAAAGTCCTTTTTAAAGGAGTTGGTCCAGGTTTTATAGATACCACACAAACACACCAGCACCAACACATAAGACAGTCTACACATCTTAAAACGCAAATGATTTCAGTAAGCCATGTCAAAAAAAATCATCATTTTGTGAAAGCAGAGAGCAAATTATATCCAGTCACACTAAATAGAAAGTGAAGTATACCTTACATCTACACTGATGTACCAAACGTACATACAAATCATTTCACCAATATCAATGCCATCTAGATTCCCCCCGCCCCAAAGGACAATAGTCACACACTGAAAAGTGATACTCAGCTAGCAGAGCTTAAAAACAAGGAGCTTAAAACGAAGGGGGTTAAAAACTGGTGGCCAGTGTTCTTGCATTGTAGCGGTTATAAGTTTTTGCGGTGGTCATTACATAAGATTCTACTATGGCAAAACATTGATTTATTTCTGGGTTTGGGAGGCTTAACAGGACAAGAAAGCAAAAATAAACCAGTAAATGACTGCAGATACGACCAATATTCAACAAGCAAAAAAGTAAATGGAGTTACTTGTAGTACATCTTACTGGCCATTTGATGAGTCGCCTATACATCTTTCTATCACGTGGTCTGTACAGTTGACTACAGGCTATTGCTATTAAATAATCCCAACTAGTTTTTTCTGTCACTAAGTGTATATATAGTATATAATAAAAAATATACTGAGGAAATTGCTTCTAGTCTTAAAAGCACGTTACAATTCAATCAAGGTGACACAGGTGGTCCACAACCTATACAACATGGAGAAGGCGGCTTTGTTAAAGAGAAAAAGTGTCAAAAATATCCTGATAGAGGTGTGCTAATCCCTTCGATTGCACGTGTGACATCAAGTGTAAACCAATCAAAGTTCTGAACACGTACTTTAGCCCCAAAGGTGCAACAGATGAAATTTTGGATGGGAAGTTTATACTTCGTAATACCAGGTGGTAGATTTTTTAACCTTAGGGTCCATGTGGAGGGACAAAAACAGATACTTGTAAAACAAACAGAATCAAACTATACACATATCTACACACGTATGCTTACAGAGGACCGGAGAGCTCTCCAGAAAGAGTTTTTAGTAGTAATGAGCATCAAAGGGGGCGTGGCATCTCAATGCTTTCTCCCGTGCAGCAGATGGTAGAATCTTTATTTGTCCTTGTTCTCGTAAAACTCTGCCCAGCGGCTCTCGAAGAAGCGCCGCATGGAGTAGCCGGCCTTGCCGACATCTGATGTGTCCTCATTGAAAAGCTCGCAGTTGCTGAATACAAGCTGAGCATCAGCGGCAAACTCCTCACAGCTGCAATACCTGTGGCGCAATTTTTAAACACAAATTGAAATTTGTGTGCCAATATTTACAGTTGATATCAAATCCATTATTGTGTCTAGCTTGGGTAAAGAGATAAGCTGTAGTTTCTGTACTGCCAAACAATAAAAGTAGCAAAAGTATAGTTATATTAGCCTCAAACTCTCTTACCCTCCCTGTAGAAGTTTTTCCCTCATAGTGAGGAAGTCCATGGGGTTTTTGATGATGCGTCGGTAGCCAGGCACCAAACGGGGGTTGACCGGCTCCAGGAAAGGCCAGGCATCCGAGTGAGCTTCCATTTCCATCAGAATGATCCTAGTGCACATCAAACACAATATTCAGGTTTTCAGACGGATGTTATAATGTAAAACCAAGTACTGAGAAAGGATAGAAAGCTGGAGTGCGGACTCACTCGCAGTAAGTGAGATCAGGCTGGTTTCTTGTGGTCATCCGTCTGCGTTTGGAAGGGGAGATGCTTGTCCCACTTGAGGAAGCAGTATTGTCCTTTTGCCGTGTGGTCATGCCCCGTTTGAAGCCTTCATCCTCGTCTGAACTATCCTCCGCAAGACGTCGTTTCCGCATCTTTGACCTCTGACGTGCTGAACGTGATCGTGGCTCGTCTCCGGTATGCTGGAAAATAATGTTACGATTTTATCACACTCGCACCATAAACTAACGAAACGGGCAGCAAAACACAAACCTGATTTTGTTTCACATTAAACCTTAAATAGAATTTGAGTAAATTGATAAAACAAGTAATTTGATTTTATCGTACTAGTCATGGCATTACCTTGGCAACACAGGTGGGACAGAACCAATCGCCTTCTGGCACCTGCATGACCTTTGGTTTTAAGCAGAACATGTGACAGCCACGATCACAGCCATCACACAAGAGCAGGTATTCGTCATCATCACCCTTACGACACACCTGACACGTCTGTGCACATACAGAGCACAAATTCATTGCATTTCCAGTCCTCTTTTGATTGACAGGATATATCGGCTCTGATCATTGGATGTTTTTAAACTATCAGCGATAGCCAATAATGTCAACCGATACTGATTACTGGCCGATATATCGGTGCATCTTTAATAATAACTATAGTTGCGTAAAATAATACTTCAAAATGCAAATAGGCCATTTAATGGTAAACACTTGGGCCCGTATTCAAAGAAAAGGTTTAGCTTAATCCAGGACTATGCCTTAGTTAAATTAGGATATTTAAGTCGCTTTTATAAATGTCTTTGATAAAAGCATAACTGGTGTGCATTTTGAGATTAAACAATGGCACTGACATATTTTGTAATTAGTTAGTAAAACCATTAAATAGTTTTTCACCAATTCTTTTTCAATCTGTTTAGGATTGTTTGGGGGGGATAAAACGGGAGACTGAGCGTCCGAGCATTTATCCCCTATCGCTACAGCGCCAAGCATCAGGTCAGGGTAGTAAGATTTTCGCTCACGCTTTCAGGCTCTCACTCTGCCCAACTAAACAAATCCCAAACAAAATAACAGATAATCCAACCGGCTGGTTCTCTATAAGCAATCTCAGCATCTACCTTATTAGCTCAAGAGAGAACCACTACAAAGCTGCCTGTGTTCACACTTGACTTCTATTTTTCCATATCCTATGGAGGAAACCGTGTTTTCAAAAAAAGGTTTTAAAATGCCAACTCCAGCATCTTTTTCTGCAGCTCAGATTGTCTTTTGAGGTTGAAAAAAGTTTTCAACTTTTCTGAAAAAACTTCCTCTCAAGCACCTTTTTCACAGCTAACCAAAGACGGAGACCAGTCATTCCATAACAACATGAGAGGAAAGTGACTGGTCGAGAAGGCTCAAGCTCGAAATAGTAAAATGGCGGCTGAAACGCCGTTGGAGTATAGTTTTGTATAACTGTATGTTTCATTTTCACTTTCAATAACTTTGGATTGTATTTCCATCGAGAAATTAGTATTGCCTTTTTTAAATATGCGTTTGGTTATAGCAAAGACGCACTCGTTTTATAATTCAAATAATGCTAAACCACAATGCTTTCTGGGTTCAGGCTAATACCGGGCCCAGAGCCTTTCCCCCGGTCATGGAGAGAGTACTCAGAGTTCGTAAGAAACTGCCCTCTCCCCGGACAGCACGCCAAATACGCATACCTATTAACCTGCTTGTGAATTATCTATCGATTAATATCGCGCAAATTGTCTCTCGCGTGTGGGAATTCAAATACTCCCATAAAACGTATTCACATAAAGGCTACTGGGCTGGGGACTTAGGTTGAGCCATTCGAGTGCTTTTCAGTTTTCAGTTGTGTGACAAACTTGGAACACATATTTCAATGTCACTTTACTCTGACTTTAACATATGCCCAATAGGCTTTTTGAATGCGTGTGCTCACCACTTTGATGACAGATCTCTCCCAGGCTACGGCTTTCTCTAGCTGCATCAGACAGAGAGAGAGCTGAGACGCGCTGCGGCAGCGATCCAGAGCCTGTCGCCACGTCCTCATCCTTGGCGTGATCTCACTCTCCAAACTAGAAACACAAAGATGTCTAAACTGTTGCAATGCACACATGATAAACTGAAACTAAGACTCACTGAGACTACATTTGGAAGAATCACTTCCTGATAAAGACCCACCTAACAGCATCTAAGGGGACTTCCTCGCCTCCTGGTGGAGGGGTCAGGGGAGCAAGACGGATCACCTCTGCCAGATTCCACAGCGGCTCCTTTAAATACCGCCGCTCAATGTTGCGCTCCAGGTTAGTAAGTCGGAAAACAGCCTGGTCCAGGGGGTTGTTGGGAACTCGAAGAAGATCAGACCAATCCTTTTTAGTCCTGACCATCCAGTCGTCCCTTGGGTCCACCTCGTGTTCGTAATACTGCAGGTCCTCCCGCGTGGAGTCTGGCTCTGGAGGGGTAAAGCTCTGAAAGGACAAGAGGAATCAGTCCAGCGGGATACAGAGAAAAACTCATGGGAGAAAAATTAAAGGAGGGCGAACGGCAAATGATGAACAAGCAAGCGAAAAAGAACGTGAAAAAAATGCTGACAGAATGTGATTAATAATTATTTATACTGCACCTGCTTTGCATAATGTTAATACAATAGCGCTGCGTTAAATTAACAGTCTTTTGTCTGTTGTGAAAAAAATATGAAATATTTCTAAATATTTAAATTAATAATTTTACGTAACTTGACTTCATGTTTCGGGAAGGAACATATGTACATTTTGAAATTTATATTTTTGTTTCAAACAAAAGTGACTTAGTTAATAATTATTGTTTTTACATCACTAGTAAGTCTTGAAGTTTATATTTAGTATTATTAATGTGGACTAGTATGTGTGAGCTACCTGAAACTGAGAACTTGAAGATTCCTGTCCAGTCTCTGTTCCACTCTCCATGTTGGGAGAGCCCATCTAGAAATAATGTGGACATGGTGATTTGAAGAGTAGTGCTGGGGAAGCTACTTTCAATATTGCCAAATTCATATTTGAACAAGGTCAATGAGTTTAGCTAACCTCAAGAAAAAGATTTTGTTATAATACAAATGTATAATAGCGCTACTGAATGGTAATTGTTGACAAATTTTTGTATGTGTATATTATTAAATATTACTTTCCAAAACTAGTTAGTTCGGTATTTAATTATTTAAAGTAAAAGCAAAATTTATCAACAAAAAATATGCTAAGACCATTAAAAAAATATATAAATTGAAAATAAATGAATTGATTGAACACTGATGAATGCTATATTCATGTTGTTACCCTTGGGGAAATTAACCATAGTTTTATTATATAAAATAACACGTTTGATGATTCATTACAATTTGTATGACCAGATTAAAAGAGCAAATATCACTTTTGAACTTTGGTCACTATAGGGAGACTTTAGTAAATTTTAGGATTTCCCATTAATAAAAGCAAAAATTATGGTTATTATAATTTATCCATGGTTAATTTTTCGTAAGGTTACAACAAACAAATGCATGTAAAAGAAACAAATTCATAAAAGCCATGCTGGGAACGCTTAAACGAATAGTTCACCCAAAAAAGAAAATTCTGTTCATCCTCTTTTCATTCCAAACAAACAAGAAGAAAGAAGACTGTAGATGAAAGACTTTCTCTAGCATAACTCAAAATAAGATATTTTGAAGATAACCAAACAAAACTGTAGTACTCATTAGTGATGCAACAATACAGCTCATCCACGGTTCAATACAGACCTTGGTTTATGGCCCAGGGTTTTTGGTTCGGTTCTGATGGCTTCTGCACAAAGTGATTTTGAATTTGTTTTATGCTTATGTGACAGGAACAGTAAAAACTTACTGAAATTCTCTTTATTTTACTATCTTTAAGCAAGAGGTTTTGTGCAAAGTAAACGTGCGCTCAATGAGAAAGGCCAAAGATAATATATTAACAAGGTGCATCACTGCCATTGCAATAAATTAGAAGAAAAGCAAAGCTAAATAGCTGCTTGGAGGCACTCTTGCTAAGACGTAAATAGCTGTCCGAAAGGCCAGTGGCATGACTTTAGTTAAACGGACTTAGGGAGGTGCTAGAAGAGATGCTATTGCTGCATGTGCTGAGAGTAACGTGAACATGCTGCTTTCGTATGCAGTGTAAAAATACATTCTTGATGTGCCAAATATGGACATTATCACTTTAGTTCAAGGGGCATATAATAAAGCCACCTAGCGTCTGTACATCAGCATTATAAGTGACAACAGCACATTGGTTCTCGTGTTGTAGGTAGTCTCGCTTCACCGCCCCAATCACCACTCGATATTAGATATTGGGGATGCGGGGGATTTATCTATCTCAGCATACAGACAAACACTGACAGAGCCAGTTCACAGTGTAATTCAGCGCACTAAAAAAACCTAAACGCAAACCGGAAAACCGAAATTCACTTGTACGTAATTGACCATTGAGGTCGTACCGACCGGTTCAATATTATATTGAGTATTGTGGCATCCCTAGTACCCATTGACTTTTAACTTTTAACATTGACAAAATAACTTCTTTTGTGTTCTGCAGAAGAAAGAAAGTCGCACAGGTATGGAATGAGAAGAGGGTGAGTAATTGATGACAGAATTGTCCCTTTAAATAATGATAAGATGAATAGCTTCTTAAATCTCTACACAAACACTACGAGTGAAACAAATCTAACTTCTCAATAGGAGTTATATCAGAGCACTTTTCTGAAATTTGTCAGACTGGTCAACACAAACAACTACAGTGGCATATAAATCTAAAGTACTAAAGATGAAGCCTGTATCATTACTGTGTGTTTGTACTCTTATATGGATCTCTGTAGCTGTCAGACTAAAAAAGAAATAGCACCACCTTGTGGTTATCAATGTTTACATCATTCTAATGTTACTACACTGTCCTCATGTTGTGTTTAGCAGTTTTAATGTCAGGTTAAAACTTTAACCTAAACGTTTTCCTCACATCGGTCTTATGCATTTCTTACCTTGAGCTGTAAATCCGCACCTACTACCCTCAGCTCCAAGTCTTCCACCCACTGCAGAACACTGATGTCTATCTGCAGGGCTCTATCCTGCTCATTCCACGTCTGTTTAGACGCCTCCAACAGTGCGTCACCCTCCTCCACCGTCATCTCAAAGATGGGATCTAGGAAGCAAAACATGAGGAATGCAATAAATCTGCACTTAAGACACACACACTGACTACGGATCACTGTCGCTGTCCCTCACCAGTCACGGATCGCGTGCAGACCTCAGCAAGATACTCCATGTGTTTGGTGAGGTGTTTGTGAAGGACCTTCTCACGAATACCTCGTGGGTGGAGGGCGCTGAGGATGGCTGTAAGCTCTTCTGGTTCTCTGATCCACCACCAGCCCTTCACCATCTCTGCAGAACACAAAGGCATTTAGCTTATATCAACATAAATATATATATCTGTATATAATAATAAAAAAAAATACAATTTAAAAAAATCTTTTTTGTAGAGAATGTGTGACTCTCCTAATGGCACTCACCTAATGAAATAGGCTTTATAACGAGCTGAGTGAAATATTTCTGCTCAACGTCCTGGAAGAGATTGGATGGTGGTCTGCCCCGCCTCTTTGCGATGCTGGACCGAGAGTGCACTCGTGACGGGCCGCTGCCCCTTCTGCGCCTCCTCCCGGCCCTGGGAGCTGGAGTGGAGCAAACCTGAGGAGGAGGAACTGCCGTCTGCAACTGTGACAGAGAGAAGCCATCCGAATAAGAATATTGTATTGAAAATTGTTTGGCATTTCTTATACATTTATATAATCCACATGCATTCTAATGTTACTATCCAAGATGTCTTCCTGTCTATCACCATTTTGATTAAGTTTCAATCCTAAATGCAATTAAAAAATGCGTCAATGCACACATCGATGCACATTATTCATTTCATTTTAACATAAATGAGTTCTGAATTTATTTGTTAAAAATGAGAATATATAAAATATATAAAACCTGACAATAAATCAATTGACAACAAGGACTACAATATTTGTGTTGATTCCCCTATGAAAAATGAACTATAGCTTTATTATATTATTATGCCAGATTGGTTGCCATTGGGATCCCTTGAGATTAAAGGAATTAATAAAGCAAAACCTAAGATTTTTGTTTCATTCTGAGATCTGATAATAATATTTCTCTCAAATTTCAAGTAAAACGATTGTTTCTGTTTGCATTATTTCTATTGTGTCTATTTTCAATTATTTGCAGAAATTGAAAACTGGAGAAACAGTCAAAATAACAGAAAAGATGCTCTGTATTTTTTACAGAAATATATTTATATACTAGGAAAAGGTCCAAAATATTTTTTTTTATGCGATAACCTGGATTTTTTATCAGTTTTCATGCTGTCAGTCTTTCAAATTGCTGTTAGATGTCTTGGTCATGCCTGAGGTTTGATTTTGTTAAAAACATTCATGAATTTATAAATCCTTCTCTTCATTTTTTTTCCATGATGGCTTTATAGCTTGCAGTTTTTTTTCAATCCATAATCTAATTTGTACTGCCATAGTTTCAAAACGAACCGAAAATCTTTTATATTTCTTCTCATGAAAAAATATCTCAACATTGTTTAAACGTTTTGGCAAACTGTCTTCTATTGACAGTCAACACATCCAGGGACACTCAAAAACATTGTTGTTAAAACTTTGTCACTATATTCAGCGTCTTTTACGACCCCCTTAGTGACTATTGTTCAGAATAAGCGTACAGTAACAAATCTAGCAACTTTCTGAATTAACCTTAGCTTTCATTCAGTGGGAAAATGTGTCATTCAGATTCAAGGTACTGACCTGTGTTGACAGAGGCTGAGGTTGAGGTTCAGCACAACCGAGGGGGGCTGGAATGTCTTCAGTAGGGGCTGAAGGAGTTGTCAAGTGGTTCTCACAAGGTTGGGAGAGAGAAGTCTCATCACATGGCTCCTTAGGCAACAGATTGAACCACTGGCCTGCTTTCTCTGCCTGCTCTCTCATACTGTCCTCCGGCTGGCTGTTGTCATCACCTTGCCCAGCTCCAGATGCTGTGACTGGTGCACTATCGGCTGCTGGGTCCTGCGGTTGGTCAACAAAAGCCTGGAAGGGGGGCTGTGCGAGATCCTGAATGGGAGAGTTAAGGCCCGAGTCTTCACCTCCGGATCTGCTGCTACGGCGGCGACGGCGGTTCTTAGCTGTTCGGAGGTGGAGCTCAACTTCAGGTTTGATCTTCCGTGGACGGCCCCGTCCTCGAGGGGTGCTCATGAGGGATGCTTGACCAGGCAGAGGATCCACGTCTGATTGGGAAAGCTGGGATGCTGGAGGAGAACACGGAAGTGATGTCTGAGGTGTACTGAGAACGGGAGAAAGAGGCTGCTCAACTTTAACCTCCGCTTTCACTGGAGACCCGACTTCTTTCTTCACCTGAGAGACGGGTTCATCGCTGACCAAAACATCACCCGAGGCTGCATACAAAGAAAGGTTACATGTTAATGTAGAAAATCAAAAAAAAAAAACTCCAAAAAAAGATCACAGAAAGCAAAGAATGATGGAAGTAAAAAAGTGGAATAAATAATACAGGATACACACCCAAAATATCCTCAGCTCCTTCCACGACCAAACATCCCATATACGGCAACAGCAAATACCTGCGGCGGTACCGATCCTGCCCGAGAGACACTGCCCGCATGGAATGAGATGACTGGAATAGCTTCTTACGGAAAAACTGCTGACGCTGAGAAAAAAATTATATTGACATGTGTTATTAAAGTGTAAGCAGCACAAGACACAGATTCGGTTTCAAATGAAGATTTGTGAGAAACATACCTTGGTAAGTTTATCAATCTGACGCTCTAGTTCTGCAACACTGCAATTATTGGGACTCTCGATCTATGAGGGAAACAGAGATGTTGTGCTTAAGAACATAAAAGAATCATTTAGTTGACTCCGGTTGAATTAGTTGAACCATTCAGTTAACATAAGTTGAATCATACAGCCAACATTTAGTAGACCTAACATAAATCAGTTAAATTAATTGAATGATTCAACTTGAGTGAACTAAATGATTTAATTAACCCAAGTTATATCGACTGAACCATTTATGTTCACTCAAGTTAAATCGATTGAACCATTTGGTTGACTTCAGTTGAATCATTCAGTCGACTCGAGTCAACTAAATGGTTCATTCCTTTTTAGCTGAAGTTTAATTGATTCAATCATTCCGTGAGTGTGGTGAGGACAAGTGTTCCATACTCAGAATTTGTGCTCTGCATTTAACCTATCCAAGTGGACACACACAGCAGTGAGTAACGGTCTTATTTTAAGTGGACCAAATGATTTAAAAGTTTCGGGTCGGATTTACGATTCAACTTGTGTTGATTAAATCATTAAATTGACCCTATTTTAATCATTCATTCGATTTAACTGTATTTATTTAATAATTTATTTGATCAACCCAAGTTAAATCGACACAACCATTAAAGTTAACTCAAGTTGAATCAGTTAAATTACTGTCGACCAGTGTTGCCACAGTTACTTTGAAAAAGTAATCTGATTACTGATTATACCTCTAAAAAGTAATTTAGTTACTGTACAGATTACTGGATTTTAAAAGTAAATAAATTAGATTACACGTTACTTTATCAGTTAGATTCAGCAGATGCCGCCAACACCCCCACTGCCTCAACATAAAAATGACAATCGGCTTTGCCAACACTCACTTTATTGGAAGTGTATTTTTAACAGTTATGTCAACAACAATTAAACTTAAAGACAATTTCCTGAAGAAAAAAAAAAGCTTTCATTAAAAATAATATAAAGACTGATTTTCTTGATTTCACTTAACGGTCAAATCAGTCTTTCTTGACCTGACATATTTAACTGTTAACACTTTAATAATGGCAAAACATACTATTTATAATCTACTTTTTAACATGTTTTATGAACATTGAACCTGTTGTTCACAGCATTAGAGCAGCAAGGAGTGTTTTTTTTTGCATATTACATACCCAGAACTTGATTCATCCTTGTTAGATTACTCGTTACTGAAAAATGTGGTCAGATTAGAGTAACGCGTTACCGGCATCACTGCTGTCAACTCAAGTCAACTAAATAATGTAATCGATTCCACTTGTGTCAACTAAATGGTTTGGTCATTTTAGTTTAAGTGTAATCAATTTAATCATTCAGTTACCTCAAGTGGAATCAGTTCAACAATTTCGTTGACTCTATTCAAGTTGAATCAGTGGAATTACTCAGTTGACACAAGTTGAGACGATTGAAGTTTACTTGACTTGAATCATTTGAATCATTTAGTCAACTGAACTTGGAAACGGTTGAATCATTTAGTCGTCTCATTGGGAAAACGGTGAATTGTTCACAGGATTATTAGACGGCTGTGTTTAAGCATCTGTACCTCACTGTTTTTGGGTTCCTCCTTGGGTTTGCGTCGACTACCTCTCTCCAACACGCTGCTCTCCTCGATGCTCTCCTCCTCAGCCATGCCCACACGGGCACTACGGCGTCGCTCTTCGATGCACAGCTCCTCCTCTGGGCGGCCTGTTTTACGCACTAGTGCCGCCTTCAGCCTATGTGAACACACAACCAAATATAAAGAATATGCCAACCAATGAAAAGTCCTCCGGTATCAGAATCAGAAAGAGCTTTATTTCCAAGTGTGCTTGGACACACAAGGAATTTGTCAAGTGACAGAAGTTTGTGTTAAGGCAAACTTACTTGCGCAGTTTCCCTTCAATAATCCACTTGTTTTTTCTGTAGGTTGCCATATTCTCCAACGTGTTGTCAATTTCTCTGCAAAAACATAGAATAAAAACTACTTTTTTACAGGCAAAAACTTCAATTAGGTTCTTACGGATCATTGTATTTCTGTTCTTGCTGACCTGGTGATGCAGTTGCTGCCATTGAGTTCCTCCACCAGGAATGCCAGTATGGAGGCTTTGACATCAGCTTTAAGGGTCTGGAAGCTCTTTGTTCGCAGACTGTTACACACCTCCGACTCAAAGCCGTGAGCTTCAAGAAAGACCCGCAGAACCTCGGACACGGTGCTGTGACTCAGCTCCAAATCCACCAGTTTCTCTCCAAGGATCTTCAGAGACTGAGAGAGTGAGAGAGAAATAAAACAGAGAAATTCATTAATCACTGAATATATGTGAATGCTGTTTTAACATTGCTTTAATTCTGTTTTAATAAATATACTGATATTGAACTCAAATAAAAGAAAAACCTGGTTATTTGAGGGTAGTCCAGGATCGTGCAGTGCCGCCTCCATCAGTTTAATAAGCAGATCAAGGAGTTGGCCCTGGCTTTTCTCTAGGCCGAGAAGACCCTCCTGCAGGGTGCTCAGACTGGGAATATCCTTGGGCACCTGTAATCCCAGGAACTTTCCATAACCGTGGAGGAACTCAACTACCCTCAAACAGTTGGAGAAAGCCGAACCAGAAAGCACAAGTCCTGGTATGCGTAACAATGCTGGGAGAGGCTACAGAGGGACACAAGTGAAAACACAAAAAATGTGAAATAAATTACACTCCAGTTATGACCTTAACAATTTTTTCACTGGTTTCATTGCTACCAAATCGATTAATCGCAATTTCGGGTTCCAAAATAAAAGTTTGTTTAAATGAACATACGAGATAGTGCCATTTATAAAATACATGTATATATTAATTAAAAATTAGTAATATATATTGTGTGTATATTTATGATACATACAGTATAAATAAACATATCAGACTGGATTTATTTTCATTTATATATCGATTATTCTCAATTAATTGATTTGACAGCACTAATTGTTTTACAATTGCTAACATATGGCATCAACTGTCAAAGATATAAAACCAATCGTGTGGTATAGCCGGTGTGTGCAAGAAAGAAAGAAAAGTAAGGAATGAATGAAAGAAAATAAGGAAAACAAAAAACGAAAGAAAGAAAGAAAAACAGATAAAAAAAACAATACAACAAACACATGAGTTTAGTGCTATAAAATAAAAATGAACAAACAAACAAAACAAAATTACAAACAGACAACACAAAAATAGAAATAAAGA
Source organism: Triplophysa dalaica (assembly GCF_015846415.1). Classification (NCBI taxonomy): domain Eukaryota; kingdom Metazoa; phylum Chordata; class Actinopteri; order Cypriniformes; family Nemacheilidae; genus Triplophysa; species Triplophysa dalaica. The sequence continues at coordinate 10,170,073 of NC_079561.1, read as the reverse complement.
AATACCAAAAAACAGAACAAACAAACACTGCAATAAAGAAAAAAACTAAAGAAAGAAGTCTCACCGTGTGGTCAGGCAGACACATGTCCTCTGCAGGCTTCTTCAACTCCTCTAAGATCATCTGCTGTCTCTTCCTCTCCTCCATGCGTCTCTGAGCTTGTGCTCTTCTCTCTGCCTGTCTCTTAGCTGTGAGCACTGCCTGTGCTTCAGCCTCCGCCTGTGCCTGAGCTTTGGCTAGAGCTTTGGCTTTGCAGCGGGCGCTTGCCACACTCTTTATAGGACTGGCCTTCTGCAGATCCACGGCCTCTACAGCTGGAATCTTCCTCCTGCGGCCAGGCTTCCTGGGCGTCACTTGAGGGCTCTCTTTATCAAAAGTCTGCTCTTCATTGTTCTGCTCGTTGGCTTTCTCCAGCTGATAACATGACAAAACAGACAAACATCAGAAAACTGAGTTTAGGCAACAACAGTAACGGTTATTGTGAAAAGTATGATGGATATGTGACCTGATATGGCATAAGTGGTATGAGAATATCAAAGTTGACAGACCTTTAAAGCCAACAAATTTCCAATATTCTTCTAGACATGATTATTAGACATGGTTTTGCAGTGATATTTGAAACAATGAATTTCAAGGGAGACTCTTAGAATGTTCTCCACTAATCTTCTGCCTATTATGCGACCCTGGACCACAAAACCAGTCATAAGTAGCACGGGTATATTTGTAGCAATAGCCAACAATAAATTTGGGTCAATATTATAAATTTTTCTTTTAGGCCAAAAATCATTAGGATATTAAGTAAAGAGTAAAATTTCCTACCATATATAAAAGCTTAATTTTTGAGAGTGAAAAAAAATAAATCACTGAAACACGCCTACAAACTCTTCTTGCTGTTGCCCGCCTTTTGGGAACTCAAATTCTTCTTAGCAACAGTCTGCTACAGAGCCTGAATTTTCTAAATTTTGTGCATCCTCATAATTCAGATTTCCAAATAGTTATACCTCTGCCAAATATCGTCTCATCCTAACAAACCATACATCACTGGAAAGCTTTCAAATGATCATTCTCAATTTCGAAAAATTGACCCTAATGAATAGTTTTGTGGTCTGAGGTCACATATCTAAATTTTTTCCATTTTTATTGTTGTATAAATTATAAAGATTTATAAGATTTAAAAATAAAGATTTTGTTGATGTTTAAGACTATTTCAGTCCTGGAAATACATTTTCAAGTTCCCTCGAACCACAGTAACCCTATGTGTCAATGTGGAGTTCTTAAATAGGTCTCTTACTTTTGCTTTTTTTTTCTCCTGTCTGAGCTTCCTGTTCTTTGCATCCTCCTTTCTTTTCATTCTTGCCTGCATGAGAAAAACAAAAGCTCATTTTAATTAATGTAGATTTTGAGATCAAAACAGTTTCAATAATAAGGACCGTTGATTTGTCACTAAAACAATTGTGCACCTTTCTCTTCATCTTCTTCTTGATCTTAACCAGCTTCTCTTTTTCTTCCCCTGTAAGATCCTCTGCAACTGAAGATAACATTTATGTAAAGTCAACAACATGACGTGTTCATACGGATTAACAACTCAATAATGTGGATCAAACCCATTCACACTCACCCTTTGCCTCAAGCTTCTTCAACAGCCTAGCATCCACTTTGCTCAGCAGATCCTCCATCTTGGCCTTGGGAGGTCTACCTGGGCGTCTTCCTTGGCCTCTGGCTCTACGAACCCGGGAACGAGGCTCTTTGTCTGGATTTGGAGGACGACCACGTCTACCTGTTATTGCCATGATCATGGAGGGCACTTCCTCATTGGCAAGGAGGAACCATTTCATACCCTGTAAACAATAAAGCAATAAGAACAAATGTGATGTAGCTTCACAAACTAGCGTGTATAAGAGAAAGATTAAAATTGAGCCTATTTAGCTCAATTTAAGTCAAAACAAACCCATAAAAGAACTATATTCAAATATGGTGAAGATATGTGCTCTTATGTTTCATGACTAGCTAGGGATGTAACGATTCACTGTTAGCCGGTTGAAAATCTGGATTTATAATTAAAATCGATTATAATATGTTATGATTCAAGTCGATTTAGATATTAAAGATGCGATAACACACGCAGTTACTGCAAATCTCTAATTAATTTCGAGTACCTATACAGTAGTATTGCATACTTAGTATCTTCGAAGAGTATTTAATTTGATACAATTTTTAAAAGAGAGATACAGCTGTACCATTATTAGCATTGATGGGCGTGAAGCATGGGAGTGCTCTTTTTCTCTAGCTAGTGTGTGGGTGTACGCTTAGGGGCTGTATCCACCGAGGTGCTTTAACCCAGATGAAGTTGAGAATTTTTTAACTCTGGGCACGTGGTCGAACGGCAGCGCTAATCGTTGGAAAAACGCATAGCACCTGTTTTGCACAAGGAAAAATCTGCCAGTTGCTCACGTTTTCAAAAAAACGCGGCGTTTCCATTGGAAACAATTGAAAAATCACGCCGTATGCCAGCAGAAATGCCTTGGTGGACACAGCCCCTTACATTCGGTTCATGACGTGTGTACATGCTTTTCCAGGAGAATGGCCAATAAAAGGTATAGGATGAAACAGGGATCCAGACTTGTAAAAAAAATTCGGAAACAAATTGGAGTGCATCGGGCACAGAAATACAACGTCCAACTTGTTTTTTAACAAGCATTAGAGGCCAGCACGTTTAACAATGTAACTTCAGAATAAATGAAATAGCATAATACCCTATCTTAAAATGAATAGCGATACATGTTTTGAACAGCAGGGGCAACTGTGTTAACTGCAAGTTTGGAAAACGTTAATAATATGCTGCGATTTCTCAAAAAAATCCAAGTTAGGAAAACCACTGATAAAGTCTTCGTATTTTTATATTAAATTTTTTTTTGCATTGTTTATTTTTTATTTGATTTGGAATTTGTTTTAAAATTGCAATTTAGTTTTGTTATTTGACATAAAATATATTTTATTTTACAAAGAAATGTGCAACATTTGAAAAATAATAAAAGGGCATCTTTACAGATTAGAACCCCTTATGTCTGTAGCACATGTAGAACACTGAATACAAACCTCAGGCGTTTCTCGCTCTTCATAAAAATCTCCCACCGGCATGCGTGGACTAAAGCTGAAGTGCTCTCTTGAAACCCCTTGGAGATTATCCTGATGCTTCTTCAGATACTGGAGAATGTGTTCCAAAACACAAACAGAATGAAAACAGAGCAACAGTCCAACTACTGATAGAATAGTTTGATAAAATATTGATAAAAACATCCGGCATTGATGGTTAACTCTTTCCAAAGTAAAACCAAACGAATGATTTAAAAATCTGAGGAATTATAACATGTCGTACCTTGATGATCTCTGGGAATTGCTTCATCCTTCGACCACAGGGGCTGTAATACCACGTCTCCCCTTTCAGGCGGTCCTCAACTCTCCGGACCCGAATCTCTCGCCGCCAGCTACAAAATGCATAACACAAGAAATAGAAAACAGTCAATAAAAGGATCAATTTAATTGGGTCAAGTTTTCTGAACTTCAAGAGTTTGCCTATCTATGTAGCGTGTGTAAACATTGGCATAAACTGGCAGTACAAGAAAATCTGAGCATGAGTATCACTCTTTCGATTTTTTAGGCTTTTTTTACATAACTAGAAACAGGACCCTGGTCAAAGTATTACTCACCCATGCTGCAGAGGAAACTGGACTTGCTCCTCAGTTGCAACCCTACGCCTAGGGGTGTCACCTAAAACAAGATTTTTTTTATTGCATTTTATTAAAGGTACAATTTGTAAAATCCGCCTAGAGGGCACATTTTATTAAAGGTACAATTTGTAAAATCCGCCTAGAGGGCACACATTCAAAACATGTAGAAAATAACAACAACGGGACGCTGTGAAGGAGCATGGAATAATGGGAACTGTGGTCTTCAACTCCACCACTAATAACCAATCAGACGTGAAATCACTATTATGTAAAGTAATAAAATTGTATAAATGTTGCGTTTAATGACATGATCTTATTTCATAAAAATGAATTAGACGAATTAGAAGTAATTCATAAAAGGTATTTATTACTATTTAGTCATATGATTTAAAAGTGATTACTGCTTGTTCGGTAACTATATAAATAACAATATATACGTTATGACACTTTGTCCATGAGACTGTGTTGTCATGGTTTCTACAGGAGTAAAAGCGGAAATCGAGGGTAATGCCAAAGACTTTGTTATTAGCGATATGCAAGGTCTGGAGAAAGCGCAACAGCTTACACGAATCACACAAGGCACCTCAGCCAATCATATAACAGCCTCTAGTCTCCTTTCCTGCATTTCACCAGCTTTCCATCTAGTATTTTTTTTAACGCGGATATGAGGCTATTGACAGGCGACTGTCAGACACGGCCCCGTGTCACTGGTTAAAATAGACATTTTCTCACGATTAACAAATAGTTGGAAACATTTAAGATATTGTTAGTACTCAACTGAACAAAATATATAACACTGGCCTAGTGGTTATTGGATATTTTACTGCAATAAAGTTAAAACTGTAACTAAGTATAAGAGGGAAAAAAATTCAGAAAGTTAGATGTAGATACCTGCTGTGGAGCTGTTTGCATCATCATTACCATCTTCATCTTCAGTCTTTGCTTTCGCAACCTCGTTTTTGACTGGTTTGGACGATTTAGCCTCTTTGTCGCCTTCTTTCACCTTACGCTTTCTGATCTTCTTCGGTTTAACAAGGGGAGTCTCATTATTGGGCATGCTCTGATTATGGACAAAGTCCATTGGGTCATTTGAAGCATTTGAAGGACTTGACATATCAACAGGGACAATATCCAGTTCCTTAGCCTCTTTGGAAAGCTTTCTCTTCTTTGTTGCAGTTGGTGGCTTCTCCTCATTTTTCTTTCTCCGTCTGACCTTTTCTTCTTTTGGAGCATCAGGGGACAACTTACGCTTTTTGGTCATGGAATCAGGAGAGCCTGTTGAAAAAGAATCAAGAGTCAATTGTAACACTGTTGAACCTTTGGAAACAAACAGCCAACAAGAATCTTAAACAATGCTTTTACCTTCACCAAAAGCAGCAGCAGCAGTGGAGGTCCGGGGGGTATTAGGCTTTCGGGGCTTTTTTATCGGAATGGTGATCAGGGCTTCAGATGGTGGTGAATGTGTGGTCGCCCCTTCAACAGAACCACTGACAACTGCTTGAAGTGCCATCGCTGTCATTGCAGAGAGTGCTGATCTTCTCTCACCTCCAGATAAGTTAGGAGCATCAGGTCCATTTTGTTTGCCAGGAATTTTATCACCTTTGGGTCAAAAACACAATGTAGTTCAACTATGGATATTGAAAAATGGGGTAGTTCACCCCAAAATAAAAATTCTTTCATCATTTATTCTTGTTATTCAAAACCTTTGTTATTTACACTGAACCGCATTGACTACCATGTATGGACCCAAAACCATTGACACATTTCTGAAAATGTATTCTTTTGGTTCCACAGAACAAAAAAATCATGGTTCGATATGGTTCAACTTCACATTAAGAATCTCACCTTTGATACTCTTGGCAGAGACATTTACAGATGCAGAGAGCAGGGAAGAGTTATTTTGTGAGCTTTCGTTGAAACAGTCGTCCAACAGAGACGTGGTGTTTCTGAGGGAGGTTTCCCCGCTGGAACAGGTAGAGGTCATGGAGCTGTTCAAGTTTTCTTCCACACAAGAAGCTTCATCAGTCATGGAACCCTCGGTTAACTTTGATGGATCTTCAGTCTGGGAAAGGCTAAAAGAATCATCGAAAGTGTCCATCATAGAACTAACCCCCTCAACTCTTGAGCTTTCCAAGTAGCTTGATTCGGCCAAGGATGGGTAGTCTACTGACGTGTCAGTGCCAAAAGTATCATCGAAAGTGTCACTCTCTCCTTTCCCTGGTGTGGTCTGACCCTTTATGTTATGACGGTCCTTTTTGACAAGTGAAATAGAGTCTTTTTTTGGAATGATAAATGCTGGTTCAAGATTCCTACCGTGAGCCTCGTTGTTGGGCTCCTGTTTGCTAACGACTCCAGCTTTGCTCGGGGAGTCGCAGACCTCATGCTTACTAAGAGTTTCCTGACTGGTCTGGTGATCTGCTTCCACTCGTACTTTGTGAGAAGAAACATCTGCATTTTCTGAGGCGTCCACGTAATGAGCTGTAGACCCGGTGAGGGAATCAGACACCTTCGGAGCAGGAGAAACACTGGGATATGCTGTAGGTGCCCGAGGAAAGGAACTAACAGCGGGAGGCGCTGCAGTCACAGTTGAAGCAGATGACAGTAGTACAGAGTGTGCAGAGAGATCGATGTTATTGGCATCAGTTGCTGGAGTCGAGGAAGCAGCAGGATGTTTAGGACTTTGACCTGTAAGAGGTGATGCTTCTTGGGGTCGTTTGAGAGGTGACAGTCTTGGCGGAGTGGTGACAACAGATAAATATTGAGGTGATGGAGAGACTGGACTTTTTGACCTCTGGGTCTCTTCCAGAGGTAAAGGAACCATTTGAGGAGGCACATGCCCTGTCGGGGGGTGCGTTAATGTCACAGAACGACTTTGAGAAACAGCAGGTGGAGCTCTTGACGTCTTCGGAGAACACGATAAGGGAGTTTTGTCACCAACTGGTGATGGTGCAGAGAATCCAACAGGTCTTTCGCAATGGACCATCCGAGGCTGCGATGAGACGGGAGAGGGTGGAGAAGGTGTGGACAAAGCATAAACTTCTGAATGTAAAGGAGATTGTGATTGCTGGCCAGGAACAGGGACTGACAGGGTTGATGTTTTCCGAGGTGGACTAGCCAGTGGTAGATGACGTCCCGAGACACGAGGGGGACTGAGTTCCTGCAGGGCAGCTCCCATTTCCTGATGTTGTTTTGCAGGTTGCTCCAGATCCTGGCTGTAGTCGGCTGAAGAAACCGAGCTGGGGGACTTGACAGAAAAACCCTCGGTTTCGAGCAACCGTTTGGATACAGAGGCTCTATCAACACCATTGAAGCCTTTATCAACCTCTTTCAAGGACTCGCTCATGCGCGCTAGAAACCAAGAACAAAAACATACAATAGTTATTAGTTTGAGACAAGAACATTACAAAATAATGTGTAAAACAAACATTAGCCACAAACACACAGCAAATATGCGTTGTTTGACACCTCTGAATTAAAGATGTTTGTGGCGTGAATAACAAAAGGAAGGAAAATCTAAACCCAAGCAAAAAAAATTGCATTAATACATCAATAGTAAATATTTTAGTTTTTTCCACATTCAGCATGTTTATAAAATCCATGGCCAAGCACACAATTTTTTTGCCCGAATAGTGTTTATAAGTAAAAAAAAATGTATATACGTGAAACTATGTTCATTCTTTTTTTCATGTTGTACTCTGTGACTATGTGGGCGGAGCAAAGAACTGGGGCAAGACCTGTTATAGGGAGAGTTCAACCAAAAATTAAAATTGTGTCATGAATTACTCACCCTCAAGTTGTTCTAAATCTGTGTACATTTCTCTGTTCTGATGAACACAAAGAAGGATATTTGTACGAATGCTTGCAACCATACAGTTCTTGGACACCATTGACTACTATTGTATGAAAAATTACATTAGTAGTCAAAAGTGCCCAGAACTGTTTGCTTTCATACGTTCTTCAAAATCTATTTTGTGTTCAACTGAACAACAAAAATTATACAGTAATTTTTCACACTATTTACTCACACAACAATTACCTTTGGTGACTTAACAAGTATGACTGAAAAGCAGTCTTACCAATGGTACTTTAAAGTATCAGTCATAACAGCATTCAGGAAGTGACTAGACTAATTGTTCTGCCATCATTTGGACTATTACTGAGAAAATACATAATAGTTGCATTCTTATGCCACCGCATTTGAATGTTGTAACAGATTTTTACTTTTTTTTTTACTTAACACCATACCATCTTTTGAGGCTATGTTTATGACAAATGCAAGATTTATTCATCTAAAAATAGTATTACATATGATTATGTTAATGAATTTTTTTCTAAGCCTGGTCAGTACCTGGATGGGAGACCTCCTAGGAAAGCTAGGTTGTTGCTGGAAGAGGTGTTAGTGAGGCCAGCAGGGGGCGCTCACCCTGTGGTCTATGCGGGTCCTTATGCCCCAGTAAAGTGATGGGGACACTAAACTGTAAAAAGGCCTTGTCCTTCAGATTAGACGTTAAAATGAGGTGCCGACTCCCTGTGGGCATTGAAAATCCCATGGCGCTTCTCGTAAAAGAGTAAGGGTGTAACCCGGATGTCCTGGCCAGATTCCCTCCAATGGCCCTTGTCAATCATCGCCTCCTAATAATCCCCACGCTCTTAATTGGCTCTATCTCTGCCTCTCTCCACCTATAGCTGGTGAGAGCACTGGCACTGTTGTAATGTGGCTGAAGTCGCATCATCCAAGTGGATGCTGCACTCTGGTGGTGGGTGAGGAGAGACCCCCTAATATGATTGTAAAGCAATACCCAATAAAGCGCTATATAAATGGCTCATTTAGTCATTCATATCAATTCAAATGCTTTTTAAATCGAATGCTATCGGTTAAATTTATCTTTATTTTATATTTTCTCTTTTTTCGCCAATAAACCACACTAAAAATACCAGTATAAGAAAGCAGAGAGAGAGTTTGTAACCATTGTGACTCAAGCTAAAATGTAACTCTAGCTATGTTTCCATCTAAAGCTGCAGATTTTAATTATGCACAAAACTGGAATATTGCAGAAAAGATTTGTGCTTAAGGCACAAATTTTGACACCAAATAACAAGCAGAAAGTTTGAAGTGGCAGTTCGGTTTGTTGTCCTATAAAATAAATTACATGCACCTCAGAGTGCAGAGGCGAACTGCAATACACGCAGTCCTGTCATTTTACCTGGAGGATAACAGTAGTTTGGGAAAGCAGACAATTCTTGGGTATAGTTATACCGAACCACTTCGATGACACACTTTGGCTAAGGTCATTGTTGAATGACCAAGTCAACTTTTCAGGTGCTATGTTATGATAGCGGAGACAAAGTCATGTGACTTTTTTATTGCGCACAGACATTTTATACAGTACATGTGTTTCCATGGTGTTTTTTATAAGATATTCCAAAATGTGCATTAAAACTGGTGAATGGTAACATAGCTATTGATAAAATTTCAATAATCAATCATTTTAAATATAACGTTAATAACAATACTGGTATATTGTAACTCTCCTAGTGGATATGACATGATCCCTGCAAATCCCTTTAATTTTCTATTACGTAACAGTGACTGTACAAGGACTATAACATTTTTTATTTTAAAAGGGGCGATCAATTAAAACCTAAATTTTAACTCAAGCTTTTGTTATACAAGAGGGAATCATATTCAAGCGAACATCCTGTAAGTGTCAGAATTGAAACCAGGCTCAGCAAACGGCAGGTCCTGGTATGCGAATGTGCGAATAGGGCAAACCTAACATTACGTCTCTATCCAAGTTCAGAGAAGGCTTGAACTAAGTTCTTCATGGCGGCATGCGATTTCCAACCGATTGTTTGCCGAGCAGGCCTTAAACCTAGGTATAAAATAGCAAAGTACTTAAAGATTTTGTTGTTTGTGAATGTAAAAACCACGTGAACGTCATACAGCAGTATAAAACAATAAATGGGCCCAGTTCATCACACCTTTAAATAAAAAGAATTGCGAGTTTGCAACATGGGGGTAGCTAACCTTGCATCTCTCGGCTTTTGGGTGATCCGCTCTCAGGCATTGAGGAAGGGGACCTCATTGGGACCTGCATGTGATGGGGACTACTGCTGCCTCCACTGCTCACGTGATGTTGCTGGGGGCTGCCGCGTGGAGGTGTAAAACTCTGTGGGGTGGGTGGTATCATCTGGGTCTGGGGTTGAGACTGAGTCCGGGACTGCTGTGATGGATGCTGGTAATAGGGCATTCCATTAGGCATCAAGCCATAATGTTGCTGCTGTGGCGGTGACTGCTGCTGGTGTTGTGATGGGTGATGGTGTGAAGGGTGTTGGAGATGATGTGATGCTGCAGGCTGGTGCGGCATGCCTGGAGGCTGCTGGTGATGCTGGGAGGATGCAATGCCAGAAAGCCCCTGGTTTGGATATGCTCCATACATGCTGCGAGAGTCATAACCCATGGGCACTGAAGACCCCCCCTGCACAGGAATACCCCTCGCCCAGTACTGTGACCCGGGGGGCTGCCGTGAAGGTCCAATACTGCCATTGACCTGGTACGGCCCGTGGCTCTGGAAGTGGTGTTGAGGCTGTTGTGGTTGTATCACTCCCTGGGAGCCTGGTTTCTGGGGCATGCTGTGGGAAGGGCCAATAGCTGGGTTGTACTGAGACTGACCCCACATGTAGTCATATCCCATGCCGCCCGGGTTGTGATGGTTGCTCATATGAGGGTACGAGGAAGAGGGAGGGTGGGCGCCAGATTGGCCACTCCCACCTGCAGTAGTGATGCCATTCACATTCATATCGCCATTCAGGTCTGAACAGAATCATTAGAAAAGAGTGGAAAAGAGAGCATTACATGAATGGATTTATAGGCATCAAATAGTGCATGTAAAGAAATAAAGAATAGTATCTGGATTTAATTTATGCGTCATACACGAAACATGCTTACTTTTCCCTTGCTGGGGGAAGCTCATGGAGGACCCGTTAGTATAGAGAGAATCTCCTGAGGAATGCTTCAGTCCTGAGTTAGCGGACACAGATGAGTGAGGCCCGTAGTTAAAATGGTTATTTGCATCCATCTGTTGGATAAAAGAAAAAGAGTCAAATAATTGTGTCGAAGGAGACCCGTGTGACTTTTACAATTGATAAATGCGGTTGATCAAAACACTGGCAAAGTTTGTTTAGGTTTCTCTACAAAGCAACATCTTTTTCAACTTACATCATTTGGGGTACAACTGTCCTGTTTGTCCAAATAATGGAAGACGTGGGAGCATTCGGTGAAGTTTAAAACAAGTCAGTGGTATTGTTTATTATTTTATTTCCTTTGTCTTAACAACATGAGAATATAAAAATGTGACAGGAAAAGCCGAGGTGATGAGAGCGGCAGGAGTGCGATCAGGTCATGATGCTGACGGGACTCGAACCTGCGGTGCAAAATGCGTATGTTGTGTAAGTTCCACTTAGCCTACATTACCCCACAGCACCACGGCTCTGACAGCCAACGCATTTCATTGCAATTTAAATGGCCTTCCCGAATCTTATACGATTCAAAATGATATAGAAACCCTAAGTATACATACAATTATACTTGGTGTTGTATACACACCAGGGTGGCAAAGTGCCAAAAACGGTGGCTGTTTCAAACCCTATCATGCTATCTACATATACAGCATTTTACCATTATAGAGGCGATTTTTGTCATATTTTTCGTTACTGGTGCGTACCGTACGCGCGCAAATGATGCCCAAAAGATGCTGTCCATGTAACGTTACGCTCGTCCTGCTAACTAGGCTTTGAAGCAGCCACCGAACACCGCTGTGGCCGACATCACAAATATTGCTCTTCACATCTCTCCATAAAATGTCGCAGATAAAGCCGATGAGATGCCCGAGCAATTGCGTTAAATAACACATCACACACAGAGATACAATCCTGATCACCGGTCCCAGTCAGCTAATAAAACGTTTAACGAGGAAATAAACTCTGTCTGAACCTTTCCGTTAAAAGTTGATTAAAATAAACTGATGTAACGTAGATTTAAAAATTAGCTTCGCATCCGCAATAATAATTTTATGCGTGCCCATCATTAGCCTCGAAGCTACGAGTAAACACTTCTTACAGTTGTTGAATTTCATTCAGAAATACCGATATAATATACACACATCACTTAAAGGTCACATAGAATGTTAAAAGTAACATTTAAGTGACGAAAATATAAAATATGTGGTTCAGGAACGTAAAGAGTGATGAGGGAATCCGTTAGCACGAAAGCTAACCCGCTGCACATGACCATGCGCTACTTCTGGATCTCACGCCGCACACAAATATAAACGTACAATTTATTATTAAACTTCCCTTACACTGAAGTAACAAGACTGAGTCAGTCAGCTAAAGTCTTCTCTGTCTATCTCTACCTTCTCTTTAATATAATTTCAGCCTCGCATGCCCATATATTAATGTAATAAGCAAAAAATACGACTCAGATGCGGCCAAACAACAGACACAAAAACGAAAACAAAAAGGACCCAGCTAGAAGACAACACGCTAATTACGTACTGTAAAATATAATGAAAACCAAATATAAAAGGCGAACGGTTTGTTTCTGTTAATGAAAGTAATCTACAGCTACACAACCACACGCACGTATACAATTATATTTTAATATGAAGCTCGATTAAAGTGGTTGGTTTAGATCAGGGGGATGATGCCGTGAAAAACCGAGGCCTGCGATTCCGCAACGCAACGATTAATAGCAACATCTTATGGTATTTAAATCATATTCATTTGTGTCAATTCATATTTGTATTTGTTGTGTTGTATTTAAGTAAACACAAATTATTCCTCAATGAGCATGATGTAATGAAAACAGCGGGTCCTATTTACATAGCCATGAATTATTATTTAATTAATTAAAGCGTATGGATAAACAGGCTGATTTTATGAACATAAGAACTCGAGGGTTTGTGCTCTCACGTTATACGACATAAGTTCATCGTGTCCCCACAAAGCACATCTGCGTCCTGTAATATTTAGGGATGTGGATCATCTCTTCTCTGAAGGTCGTTATTTTGCTAATTAATTCTTGGATTTTTTCGAAAAAGGCAATAGTAAGAAGGAGAATGAGGCAGCATCACCCACACAAACACACTCTCAAAAGTTTCCCCCGTATAAATGATAATAAAACTGCCCAACCTTGATATCTGCTGATCACACAAGAGACAGCGCCTCTGGCCACCCGGCAGGAGACCAATATGAATGAAGAAGGTATATGCGAATCAAATAATAAACGGGTAAATTGCTAACCTTTGGGTTTCACAATTGCAAACATGGCTGGTAATGTTTGAGCGCAGCCATGATCACAGAGGGAAAAAGAGAGAAAGCCGAAAAGAGGAAGTGAGTGACGGCCAAGCGGCCGTTGGCTCCTTGGTCTTAGCGCCGACCAAGTTTACGTCTGCTACAATGCGATACGTAGTCATTCTTGTACAGTGCTTTTCACAACACATACATCTTAAAAGTTTTAAAACCCCCACTGTCAAGGAAAAAGACTGAGATGGTGAATCATGGATGAAAAATACTTTCTTTCCTCAATTTAAGAATTTTTATTAATAAAATTGTTGGCCACTTAAAGTCCAAAGGTATTAAAGCTTCAAAGATAGCAAACATGTTTCATAAAAACATCTTTAAAGTATGCAAAATAAATGTCTGGCAAATCAATGTTTGTGAGAGAAAACATTGAAGTTATAAGTGTGTTTATCAAAATTAAAATGCAATTCTGAACGATGTTGGTGCCTACAAAAGTAAATTTGTGTCATGGCAAAACTCAAAGCTCAATATTATGATTATGTTTTAAGATTATGCTTGAATGATCATACATGACTATATGTTTTCGCGTGAAGCTGGCATGCTTGATAAGTTCAAATTCTATCGGTTGTAGTTGTAATTTAATATTTTGTATAAATCGGCATGATAGGGAAGTAGGTTGTCTTTTTTTCCGTGTCGTGATAATGGAGGGTATTGACGTGTCGTCACTTTACCACGTGAACAACGCGCGAGCACGCCAGAGCGCGCCCCCGTGGGTGGCAAAACACTCAGGAAAATGACTGCTTACAATATCAGGAAACGCAATTCCGTGCAACATTTTAGTGTACAGGAACACCTGTGTTGTACCGAAATCCGACTCCCTGGACAAATCATACTCCCCTCGCGTGCACGCGCTTTATTCACATTTGATAGGCGGAGTTAAGAGTTCTGTTTGCTGCGATTTTATTTCACACTTCTAGCCCCAGGAATGAATGTGTAAATTAGTCGTTGTCAAAGTCCGAAAATCTATGATCACCAAAAGATGTTAAGCAATACTAAGGATTAAAGATGGGTCAAGTAAATAAACACACCACAACATGTTAGATAGATTTAGCTCGCTCGTGGAAGCGATATCTTCAAGACCACACGGACAATTTTACATGAATTATCACAGTTAAGGGATAGTTATGTTTTTTATGCAGACTAATTTGGATGCCTGATGTCATTTATCTGTGCACAACTTTGTTCCAAATAGAAGTCACGATATCTTTGGATTTGTGGATGACGTTTTGCTGTTGCCATGTTACTAATTCACACCGTCTTTCAAATAACTTGTAGGCTGATCCTTTACATGAAGTATAGAAGAAGGTGTTAAAAATGCCAAAATTCTTTCATTTATCTCTTTTTTAAGGATTTTTCCCTTCTGTTACATTTTGTTTGACCAATGAAATCACGATTAAAGGACAAAACAAACAGTTTTCAAGTGTCTTCTATTTTGATAACATTGAAAATGCGTTATGTCTTATGAAAATACAAAATATGATTTATTTTGTATCAGGCTATTTAACAGACCATTCCTTTATTTCTTTTCAGGTTTAAATATTCTATTCAATGTATGTTTTTCTAACCTTTGTGTAGTGTTAAAAAGCTGGAACAAGAAGCACTTCATTTCTTTAATATATCTTTGGTTGGTGGCCTCATGACTATTAAGCTTTAGTTTTACTGGAACGAGTTTAATGGGGGAGTAAAATTTCCACAATTTTAAACTTACACCTCCCAAAAATGTACTTCCCTCTTTATCTCATCTTAATATTATCACAGGCACATCACATATAAAATACTGACACATCTTTATATAGAGATTGTGTCTTTAAAAGCATTTGACTCTAGCTTCAATACATTGGGTTTATTATAGGGGGTATAATTTCCACAACAATAACCCATATAGCCGTTAAAAATGTACTCCCCTCTTAATCTCATTTTAATATTATCACAGGCACATCACATATAAGATACTGACACATCTTTATATAGAGGTTGTGTCTTTAAAAGCATTTGACTGTGGCTTCAACACAGTGGGTTTATTATAGGGGGTATAATTTCCACAACAATAACCCATATAGCCGTTAAAAATGTACTCCCCTCTTAATCTCATTTTAATATTATCACAGGCACATCACATATAAAATACTGACACATCTTTATATAGAGGTTGTGTCTTTAAAAGAATTTGACTGTGGCTTCAACACAGTGGGTTTATTATAGGGGGTATTATTTCCACAACAATAACCCATATACCCGTTAAAAATGTACTCCCCTCTTAATCTCATTTTAATATTATCACAGGCACATCACATATAAAATACTGACACATCTTTATATAGAGGTTGTGTCTTTAAAAGCATTTGACTGTGGCTTCAACACAGTGGGTTTATTATAGGGGGTATAATTTCCACAACAATAACCCATATAGCCGTTAAAAATGTACTCCCCTCTTAATCTTATTTTAATATTATCACAGGCACATCACATATAAGATACTGACACATCTTTATATAGAGGTTGTGTCTTTAAAAGCATTTGACTGTGGCTTCAACACAGTGGGTTTATTATAGGGGGTATAATTTCCACAACAATAACCCATATACCCGTTAAAAATGTACTCCCCTCTTAATCTCATTTTAATATTATCACAGGCACATCACATATAAGATACTGACACATCTTTATATAGAGGTTGTGTCTTTAAAAGCATTTGACTGTGGCTTCAACACAGTGGGTTTATTATAGGGGGTATTATTTCCACAACAATAACCCATATAGCCGTTAAAAATGTACTCCCCTCTTAATCTTATTTTAATATTATCACAGGCACATCACATATAAGATACTGACACATCTTTATATAGAGGTTGTGTCTTTAAAAGCATTTGACTGTGGCTTCAACACAGTGGGTTTATTATAGGGGGTATAATTTCCACAACAATAACCCATATACCCGTTAAAAATGTACTCCCCTCTTAATCTCATTTTAATATTATCACAGGCACATCACATATAAGATACTGACACATCTTTATATAGAGATTGTGTCTTTAAAAGCATTTGACCCTAGCTTCAATACATTGGGTTTATTATAGGGGGTATAATTTCCACAACAATAACCCATATACCCGTTAATAATGTACTCCCCTCTTAATCTCACTTTAATATCATCACAGGCACATCACATATAAGATACTGACACATCTTCATATAGAGGTTGTGTCTTTAAAAGCATTTGACTGTAGCTTCAATATACAGTCGTGGCCAAAAGTTTTGAGAAGTACATAAATATTCGTTTTCAAAAAGTTTGCTGCTAAACTGCTTTTAGATCTTTGTTTCAGTTGTTTCTGTGATGTACTTAAATGTAATTACAAGCACTTCATACGTTTCAAAGGCTTTTATCGACAATTACATGACATTTATGCAAAGAGTCAGTATTTGCAGTGTTGGCCCTTCTTCTTCAGGACCCCTGCGATTCGTCTGGGCATGCTCTCAATCAACTTCTGGGCCAAATCCTGACTGATAGCAACCCATTCTTTCATAATAACTACTTGGAGTTTGTCAGAATTAGTGGGTTTTTGTTTGTCCACCCGCCTTTTGAGGATTGACCACAAGTTCTCAATGGGATTAAGATCTGGGGAGTTTCCAGGCCATGGACCCAAAATTTTAACGTTCTGGTCCCTGAGCCACTTAGTTATCACTTTTGCCTTATGGCACGGTGCTCCATCGTGCTGGAAAATGCATTGTTCTTCACATTTAGTCATTTGGCAGACGCTTTTATCCAAAGCGACTTACAGTGCACTTATTACAGGGACATATTACATTATCCCCCTGGAGTAACATGGAGTAAAGTGTCTTGCTCCAGTACACACTGGTGGTGGCTGCTGGGATCGAACTAGCAACCTTTGATTTACCAGTTCAGTGGTTTAACCGACTAGACCACCATCTCCATTTCTCCATTCACCAAACTGTTGTTGGATTGTCGGAAGAAGTTGCTGTTGGAGGGTGTTTTGGTACCATTCTTTATTCATGGCTCTGTTTTTGGGCAGAATTGTGAGTGAGCCCACTCCCTTGGATGAGAAGCAACCCCACACATGAATGGTGTTAGGATGCT
Source organism: Triplophysa dalaica (assembly GCF_015846415.1). Lineage (NCBI taxonomy): Eukaryota > Metazoa > Chordata > Actinopteri > Cypriniformes > Nemacheilidae > Triplophysa > Triplophysa dalaica. Next base: position 10,152,888 of record NC_079561.1, on the reverse strand, counting down.
TTACTGTTGACATGACACAAGACTGATGGTAGCGCTCACCTGTTCTTCTCCGGACAAGCCTTTTTCCAGATGCCCAAAACAATCGGAAAGGGGCTTCATCGGAGAATATGACTTTGCCCCAGTCCTCAGCAGTCCATTCACTATACTTTCTGCACAAGATCAATCTGTCCCTGATGTTTTTTTTTTGGAGAGAAGTGGTTTCTTTGCTGCCCTTCTTGACACCAGGCCATTTTCCAAAAGTCTTCGCCTCACTGTGCGTGCAGATGCGCTCACACCTGCCTGCTGCCATTCCTGAGCAAGTTCTGCAACGGTGGCACTCCGATCCCGCAGCTGAATCCTCTTTAGGAGACGATCCTGGTGCTTGCTGGACTTTCTTGGACGCCCTGAAGCCTTCTTTACAAGAGAAGTGGTTTCTTTGCTGCCCTTCTTGACACCAGGCCATCTTCCAAAAGTCTTCGCCTCACCGTGCGTGCAGATGCGCTCACACCTGCCTGCTGCCATTCCTGACCAAGTTCTGCACCGGTGGCACTCCGATCCCGCAGCTGAATCCTCTTTAGGAGACGATCCTGGTGCTTGCTGGACTTTCTTGGACGCCCTGAAGCCTTCTTTACAAGAATTGAACCTCTTTCCTTGAAGTTCTTGATGAACCTATAAATTGTTGATTTAGGTGCAATCTTAGTAGCCACAATATCCTTGCCTGTGAAGTCATTTGTATGCACCGCATTGATGGCTGCACGCATTTCTTTGCAGGTCACCATGGTTAACAATGGAAGAACAATGATTTCAAGCATCACCCTCCTTTTAACATGTCAAGTCTGCCATTCTAACCCAATCAGCCTGACATAATGATCTCCAGCCTTGTGCTTGTCAACATTCTCACCTGAGTTAACAAGATGATTACTGAAATGATCTCAGCAGGTCATTTAATGACAGCAATGAAATGCAGGGGAAATTTTTGGGGGAATTAAGTTAATTTTCATGGCAAAGAAGGACTATGCAATTCATCTGATCACTCTTCATAACATTCTGGAGTATATGCAAATTGCTATTATAAAAACATAAGCAGCAACTTTTCCAATTTCCAATATTTATGTAATTCTCAAAACATTTGGCCACGACTATATATATCATCCTATCTTACTTTATATAATTGAATATATAATAATGAAACAACCAAATATTACTAAATTACAAAGTAAATAAGTATTTCTACTTTTTATTTATTTAAAAATATAAGCATAATATAATTTCAATATATCCAAATGAAAAATGTAAAATTCAAATATAAACAGAGTCATACAGTATTTTTAACTGTATTCTAACATATTTTTGTTTCGGAAGGGGACACTGGAACTGATGGATTCTGAACACATTGTTTTCCATTGGCTTTCAAGACAACTATTTATTGATTGCTGAACAATATTTGTCCCTTTTGTAGTGTAACAATAATCATTAAATAACAAATACATTTAAGAAAACTAAATTTTTGAGAGACTGAACGAACAGCACTTACTGTAAATAACTCAGTCTTGAAAACATTTTAGACTTATTTAAATGTAGAAAAAAAATCATCATATTGCTTTTACAAGTTACTTCCAACAGGCTGTGCAGATGAAGCTTGACACCTTCAATGATGTTTTTACACAGACAGTGTGGAACGACAGTGGGCACACATCACAGCCAATCTAAACATATTGGCAATTAAATCAATTTTAAAATGTAAACAAGCATACATTAAAAATTATTCTTATTCTAAGAGCAATTTTTGCTATAAAAAATTAGTTTGACACAGATTAAACTTTAAATTATATTTGAAACGGAAGAACGTCTTTACTTACCCAATCACTTCCAGTATTGTGTTCCCCACAGAAGTAACATAAGTCCTTTAAGTTATCTTATGAACAATAGCATCCGGGTAGATAAGGGTGTAAAATGCACAACATTTACTTTTAATTCATTTTTAACGGGTATCTTAGTTATTGTTGTGGAAATTATACCCCCTATAATAAACCCAATGTATTGAAGCTAGAGTCAAATTCTTTTAAAGACTCAACCTCTATATAAAGATGTGTCAGTATCTTATATGTGATGTGCCTGTGATAATATTAAAGTGAGATTAAGAGGGGAGTACATTTTTAACGGCTATATGGGTTATTGTTGTGGAAATTATACCCCCTATAATAAACCCAATGTATTGAAGCTAGGGTCAAATGCTTTTAAAGACACAATCTCTATATAAAGATGTGTCAGTATTTTATATGTGATGTGCCTGTGATAATATTAAAATGAGATTAAGAGGGGAGTACATTTTTAACGGCTATATGGGTTATTGTTGTGGAAATTATACCCCCTATAATAAACCCACTGTATTGAAGCTAGAGTCAAATTCTTTTAAAGACTCAACCTCTATATAAAGATGTGTCAGTATCTTATATGTGATGTGCCTGTGATGATATAAAAGTGAGATTAAGAGGGGAGTACATTATTAACGGGTATATGGGTTATTGTTGTGGAAATTATACCCCCTATAATAAACCCACTGTATTGAAGCTAAAGTCAAATGCTTTTAAAGACACAATCTCTATATAAAGATGTGTCAGTATCTTATATGTGATGTGCCTGTGATAATATTAAAGAGAGATTAAGAGGGGAGTACATTATTAACGGGTATATTGGTTATTGTTGTGGAAATTATACCCCCTATAATAAACCCAATGTATTGAAGCTAGAGTCAAATGCTTTTAAAGAGACAACCTCTATATGAAGATGTGTCAGTATCTTATATGTGATGTGCCTGTGATAATATTAAAATGAGATTAAGAGGGGAGTACATTTTTAACGGGTATATGGGTTATTGTTGTGGAAATAATACCCCCTATAATAAACCCACTGTGTTGAAGCCACAGTCAAATGCTTTTAAAGACACAACCTCTATATAAAGATGTGTCAGTATCTTATATGTGATGTGCCTGTGATAATATTAAAATGAGATTAAGAGGGGAGTACATTTTTAACGGCTATATGGGTTATTGTTGTGGAAATAATACCCCCTATAATAAACCCACTGTGTTGAAGCCACAGTCAAATGCTTTTAAAGACACAACCTCTATATAAAGATGTGTCAGTATCTTATATGTGATGTGCCTGTGATAATATTAAAATGAGATTAAGAGGGGAGTACATTTTTAACGGCTATATGGGTTATTGTTGTGGAAATTATACCCCCTATAATAAACCCAATGTATTGAAGCTAGAGTCAAATGCTTTTAAAGACACAATCTCTATATAAAGATGTGTCAGTATTTTATATGTGATGTGCCTGTGATAATATTAAGATGAGATAAAGAGGGAAGTACATTTTTGGGAGGTGTAAGTTTAAAATTGTGGAAATTTTACTCCCCCATTAAACTCGTTCCAGTAAAACTAAAGCTTAATAGTCATGAGGCCACCAACCAAAGATATATTAAAGAAATGAAGTGCTTCTTGTTCCAGCTTTTTAACACTACACAAAGGTTAGAAAAACATACATTGAATAGAATATTTAAACCTGAAAAGAAATAGAGGAATGGTCTGTTAAATAGCCTGATACAAAATAAATAATATTTTGTATTTTCATAAGTCATAACGCATTTTCAATGTTATCAAAATAGAAGACACTTGAAAACTGTTTGTTTTGTCCTTTAATCGTGATTTCATTGGTCAAACAAAATGTAACAGAAGGGAAAAATCCTTAAAAAAGAGATAAATGAAAGAATTTTGGCATTTTTAACACCTTCTTCTATACTTCATGTAAAGGATCAGCCTACAAGTTATTTGAAAGACGGTGTGAATTAGTAACATGGCAACAGCAAAACGTCATCCACAAATCCAAAGATATCGTGACTTCTATTTGGAACAAAGTTGTGCACAGATAAATGACATCAGGCATCCAAATTAGTCTGCATAAAAAACATAACTATCCCTTAACTGTGATAATTCATGTAAAATTGTCCGTGTGGTCTTGAAGATATCGCTTCCACGAGCGAGCTAAATCTATCTACCATGTTGTGGTGTGTTTATTTACTTGACCCATCTTTAATCCTTAGTATTGCTTAACATCTTTTGGTGATCATAGATTTTCGGACTTTGACAACGACTAATTTACACATTCATTCCTGGGGCTAGAAGTGTGAAATAGAATCGCAGCAAACAGAACTCTTAACTCCGCCTATCAAATGTGAATAAAGCGCGTGCACGCGAGGGGAGTATGATTTGTCCGGGGAGTCGGATTTCGGTACAACACCTGATTCCTTTGTAAGTCATAGGTAAGTCGTAAGGATCACCGTCGAGTCCACCTGCTTGTAATTTAAGCAGATAATTGCGTGTTTTAGTCCCGGTTTCTTTGTTTCTCTTCAGCCATTTTGCTGGGTGTTTTGCCACCCAGGGGCGCGTGTCCCAGGGCGTGTCCCGAAATGTGCACGTGGGATAGTGACGTCAGTGCATACCCTCTATATCCAAGTGAATCGAAACGAGAACAAAATGTAAGGCGGGACATGATTTAATCCAACGACAACTGATTGGACCGTCAAAAGGTGAAAGATTTGAACGCCAGTTTGCAATCTGTCAGTCATTGCAGCCATGACCTTGCGCCATTCCTCGTGACCAGTGAAAAAAGATAGTTTCGAGAGGGGTATCATTTATAACAAATACTTAACCACTGTGATAAACAATTAAAAAGATAATATTTGAATTTTATGACGACCTTAAGAAACAAAAGAACCAATGAGAAGTTGAAGGAGAACAACGCTCATATGGCCTGGTTTCAATGACACAGTATAGCTTAAGCCAGGACTATGCCGTTGAATTAAGATATTTATGTCGCTTTTATAAAATTGGCAATGAAATATTTTCAGATATTTTTGTTTTGCTCAGAGCTTAAATCGAGCTTCAGGTTTGAGCCCTCTTCAAGAACAGCAAGCCAAGTTAATTTACCATTAACTATTAAGAATGAATGGCCAGCCAACCTTGTAAAATGCAAATAGCCTTTGCCAAATATCCACACGCACAAACATGACCAGATGATAAAAAAATTATTTCTGGACACTGGCTCTGTTAATATAGGTACTTTGGTGTGTAATTAATTACTCATCAAAGACCAATTTAAGTGGTTTAATAATAGTCTGTTTCAAAGTTATTGGCTCATGCCCTAAAGATGAAAGGAAAGGGTAATACAACTGAGAAGGTTTTTAAAAACATTTCCTATTGCATCAATTTTGCATATGAAATTCCTGGGGAAACTTGCTCAGCCTGTAGTGGCTTCTATTTTAACCTATTTGAAAAAATTGTGTAGCAAGTGGCTTAAAAAACTGTGCCACACACTTGCTTTTTTAGTTTAAGTTAACAGAGGGTCGTCCCAAACTAAAGTGCTTAAAACCAGGCCACTTTTGCATTTAGGTGGCACACTAACATTTGTTGTCACGATTATTTTTTTGTCATTTTTTATTTGAAAACAAGTTCAGCTCAAAATTGCTCTGTTTTGGCGAAATATCATTCCAGATTTTGAGGGCCAGTGGGGTGGCCAAGTATGCTGACACGGGGAAATAGCCCCCCGGGCAAATGGGCCTTCGGAATAAATAAATTCGAAAGGCACAATTGATGGACACTTTACAGCAGCAACAATGGAAAAGAAAAGTCTACTTATGCTGCGGGAATGAACCCGTCAGACTTTAGGGCCCAGCATGATGTTATTGTCAATGGAGTCGAATATATGCACTGCCTTCATGCTTTAGGAAATGACGGTTGGCTTTGGACATCGTTTTATGTAGTTCATCAGAAATCACTCATTATGTTTGGGGAAAATACATTTCTGGTGTCCGTATAAATACGTATCCCTGTTTATATTTTGTTTACAGCAGATCATTTTAACGGTAATAACTTAAATCCTTAAAAAAGCTGGTTGATTGTAGTGAAGGGTGTAAGCAAGCTCTCGTGGCCAGATCGCAAGGACAGCTTGGAACGTACAGCGTCATAACTTGTGTTCAGATGCGTGCTGCGCAGATCGGCCTCTCTGCGACATCAAGGGGGATCTCGCCAACAACAAACGCAATAAAACATAACCCAGCAATATGACCATCTTTATATTTATATATAATAGCTGTACATATAGCGTCCATACATTAGACAATTTTAAAGGTGACAAGTTGTTTTTGTAGATTTCCTATAGTTTTTGTTAAATATATACTTTTATATAAAAGGATTTGTCAGACAAATTTTACCACCTGACTGCTTAACAGAGAAAATGAAAAGGCAATTATTAAGCAGTTTATTAGAAAAGTGTAGACAAAACCAAAAGCCTTAAAAACATTATAGCAACGTGCACATACAGTATACTAATAGCCCTGTCTAATATGTCGCCCAATTATTTTTTAAATAGTGCGAGATTTTTGGTCTTTGTTTTTGGACTGAATCACAAGCAAACAACACCCATCTCAGTCTTTTACACAGATACAATACAATACCCTCTATGATGCCAATTCAATTGTTAAAAGATGACAGGGCTTTAATAAAACTGGATGGTTACTGAAGTGAGCAACCGTAGTTGACTATATACACCACCATATGTGGTACTGCCTAGGCCCATCTATATTCAACTAGTTTAGTAGGATTAAGGTGATGCCAGTGGTATGTTGACCTACATAGGCCATAAGAAATAGGTAATGAGTGGTATTCACATTTTCTGAAATCATCAATTTTTTTCCATGTTTTAATCGCAAGATCATAAACTACACTAATTTTACAAGACAAAACTTCCATTACCATTCCAAGATCGGAAAGAGAAAAATAATGATTTTACTTTTTATTTTAATTACAATGCCTTACAATAAAAAAGGAACTTTTCATCACACCTATTGCTTATCAGTTGAAAAATACGAATACAGTGCAGATTTTCAGAACAGTTTAGGTATACTTGACGTTTGTAGTACAACAGATTAAAATTAAACAAACAAACAAAAAACCAGGACTGTTCATTAGGAGAGGGACAAAGAAGCTCTGTACAGCAATATGGATATTAACTCCCAGCGGAAGGATGTCAACCTTCTGGAGTGCAGCCACTGAGTGGACAGAGGTGATGTTTATGAATCCACAGGTCTTGTACGTAGACTACTGCTTTGCTCTATTTTAGATCATGTACCATTTTGTGACGGCTCCCTCTTTTCATTTTATTTCCCTCCCCTTGTCTGTCTATCCACAAGGTACCAGTCCCTTTATTCTAGATCAGGCATTTCTGAAAGAGAAACAAAAAAACACATGCATTAATGGAATGTTCATAAATGGAATAAAAATAAGGTATACAGCTGAAGTCCAAATGTTTCACGAAATAAGTTCAGTTCTTTCTTTCTTACATATACAATTTATGATATTTTTTGAAATATATAAGTTTGTATAAAAAAATACCATATGAAAAGTTAATGCCGGATTTAAAATGTTTTCAAAATTTAAGGGCGCAAATTTAGTAGAAATGACCGTTTCTTTGACCGTCTTCAAAAACAGTATTTTTTACAACATCGCGTCACTTGACATCACAAGAGGGAGAAGAGTGCAGCGCTTTGCCTTTTTTATCACTGCAGAGTATCTTAAGATATTCAGTAGTAGCCGTCGTGAGTAGGTATGTTTGAACTAATTATTTGTTTCAATTTTTCATCGGCATGGTAAATGATTGCATTTGTAGAGGTTGCACAAATTCCTGTCAGGAAATCGTGTCCACATGTTTTTTCCGTTTGGTCCCTGCTCTCTTGTCCACATAGCAGGCTCATAATTGTATGGCAGTGGTCCGTCATACGAATGTGTATAAACATTTATAATATTTTCCGAACTCTCACTGTCATCACGATCCATTGTTTTCCTATTGTCTACATCGACGGCACTACCTCTCGTTACGCCACTTCCGGTTTTGAGATGCGGTAAACAAAATTCTCTCCAATAACGTCCCCAGAAGCCTAATTAGCGTATATATGAGTATATTTTAAAGATCATATAATTCCTATGCTTTCTTCTAAACAATTACTCTCCGGAGTCTCCAACTTGCAATATGCACTTTAAAAAAAGTTACATTAGTTCTAAAAAATCTTTCACATTTTCAGTTTATGTGTTACAATGTTTAATCAACAATCTCAAAATATACAGTTTTCGGTTCATGTAACTAAAACTAATAAAAACATTTTTTTTTTGGTTTAGTTAATTTTTTTCCAGAGATATAGCTATTAAACACGCATGGCATAGGTTCTGAGAAATGTTGGGTATATTACTTCCAATGTATCCCTACAGCTTAATATGAAAAGAGAAAAACTTACTTTCATCATCGCTATCTACTGATTCCTAAAATGAAAGCAAACATTTATTAGTCATTGCCATAAGACATAAACAGTGATGAGTTTATGAAGGAAGACATTATGTAGCACAAGTTAATAAATTAAAGCTTTAAATCTTACATCATCTGCTCCATCTAGGTCAGGTAAGTCATCCTCTCCTCCCATGTTGTTCATCATCTAAAAGCAAGTCATATTGATTACAGACAAACTCTTATCGCACACTTCAATAAATACTTTTAAAAAGGAATTATTATTTAAATCACCGGAGATTACACACTACATATTAGTGCCATTCAGTTTCACTATTTTGCTGTGTTTTTTCAAGTCATTGGTAAGTTAATTATACATAAAAAAATGAACTTACATCTGAAAAGCGATCATTGGTGGACAAATCTTCATCAGATTCATCCTCCCAGTCTTTCCAGTTGTTGAAGTCAACACTAAGCCAGTTAATCTGCATATAAAACCACATTAGACAAATGGAACATCACCACTGTTTAAAACTAGTACACAATTGATGGTATAAAATCTAGCACTTTGAAACCCGTTTTCAGACCCCAAACACTTTTGTTGTCCTTTAAATGGCCCTTAATCCTTTTTATGAACTCATCCTGATCTTACTTACCTTTCCCTTCTCTTTTGTTAATCTTGGCCATGATTTCCCAGGCACTGCTTTCCGTAAATAGCACAAGACTGACCGGTCTGTGCGCCTGTGTTTGGACTCCTGAGGACAGGAAATAAAACTTATAACAAAAGATTGACATTGTGCATCCCACTAAGGGTATTTCAAACCTAATATCGTATCTGTGTGCTAAACTTACCTCTTTATCAATAGCATCAAAGAGGTCAATTTCATTTGAGTGCTGAGTATTATCAGTTCCACTGAGACAACTGAAAAGAGAGAAGACAAACTTAGCTAAACCTCGAAACATTTAAACAAGATTTACATGCAGATAAATTGTTGTACATCATACCTGAAACCAAATTTAGATTTTTCAAAGTTTACTTTAACATCCTTGCTGTCCTCCACAATGAACTCGACGTAGACACAGTCCCGTTCGTCGTACCACTTAGCGGCTGCCGGTTGCCTGATGAGTGAAATATTTTGACTGTTATTTGTGTTTAAATTTAAAAACACCAATCCCCAAAAATACAAATATCAGGCGAGGTAAAGGAAAATCGTCCCCACATCAGACAATAGGTAGATCCACAAAGAGCAGGTGGCACACCAGGTGACAACACTTCAACCTACCACCTTTTAACGGTCCTTGTTAGTGTATATTCCTCCTGTACTTAAACCCCCAAAAACTATCGTTACCTAAGATTGTTTTCTATGGATTAAGTTAGTAAACACTTCAGTGTGGAATTTCGTAATTCCAGAAGATTAGTGTTGTGAAGGCATATGGGCACAAGCAGTTCTCATTCGCTACTATGATCACGTGATGTTTTAACCAATATAATCGGAGTCAGAAAAACGCGTGGCCATCGAAAGTAAATCAAACCTCTGTCTAAAAAAAGAACGGATTCGTGGTAAGAGTTTTACATAAAATGCATTTTGTATTTTATTACTGGATAAGTGTCATAGTTATTCATTCATTCATTCTTTCTTTGCTGTGTGTTTGGCCCTGCTGCACGTGCAGCGCGCGCACAAGTTTACAACACATTCAAAACCCTACATTAGCCGTTAGGGTCAATCACATTTAACTTTTACGTTAATAATATTAACTGTTATAAACAAGCTTTTCCCCGAGGTGTCTGTGATCATTAACGGACGTTCCGCGGCAAACGGGCGAAATATGCTAATACCGGTGAACAAGCTAGCTAACAGCCACTTTACAGTACAATTTTACACATTTCCGCTAATATTACAGATTTCTGAACTCAGATCATTGACATTTAGCGTTTACTAACCCTGCAGCGGATTTAAATTAGTTCGCTTTACTATTAGTTTTACGATTATCAAACGAGTGAATGAGTCGCGCAAAAATAGCTCGTGTCGGCTAGCAAAAAGCTTCCCGGTCAACTCATCATCTATTTAATAATAATTTCGCTACCAAGTTGTATTTCTCTGCATTCAAATACTCATGCTTTCAGCAAACTCCCCCCACCCAAACTTACATGACTTTAGTTGACGTGGAAGCGGGTGAAGATATTTCTGGTATATTCTCCCGGGTTCTTCTTGCTTTCCTCTGTGTCACCCGGATAAGCGTGGGCGGGACTTCAGGCCACGCCTCCAGCGCGAGTTGAACCTTCCTAGAGCTTCCGCTCGTCCCTGTAGGTCACGCGGCAGATAAAATAAAATAACAGTACCCCTTCATTATGTTGAAATATGTTATTTTTTAACGTTTTATTGAGTTGTTATTACCTCGTTAAAATGTCATACTCTTATTAATGTTTAAATGTTTTTGCACTTCTTACCCTCGGTAATTTTTTATAGTAGCATTGTAGTAACCAATTTTTGGCAGATTTATCATCATTTGTATTACCAAGGTTTATAATATAAATACCACTACAAACACAAATAAACTATTGGATACCATATTCATTTCGGTTTTACCACAATCCATGAATATAAGTAAATTATTAAAAAATAGACTTAATAGTTGAAACGTTTTGTAAGGATGTGTCATTTCAAGCAGTCTCACATTTGTTACATTTCTTCATTGGTAAAATGCGTACAAACCTTACAATTTTTATAAGAAATTATATTAATTATTTTCACACAACAAACTTTGAACCTTTTTAATGATAATTTCCCCTTTATCTAGATTGTCGAAGTTTGTAAAAACATTTTTATATAAAGTCACATTTCGAAGCGAAGAGAAAAAATCAACCAAAATATCGTGCTTTTATTTTGAAAGAATCAGCTGAATAGGCTCGTCAAGATCGCCGTCGACTGCTTCGTGTTGCTACTAGGACGAATGACAGATTATTATAACCGTTGTTGTTTTTCTCGTTTGCTTATCGACATGGCACTTTCATAAAAGGAATCGTATTTTACAGTTTTCGTAGATCACGACGTCTGATTTATGTTTGGTTTGCTCGTTGTTATGAGTCAGTTGACATTGCCCTAACGTTAGGTATTTTTCGCCGGATCAGCCTGAATCAACACATGGTAGACCTACATTTTGTATAAATTATTACTATTTGCATCCAAATCGCCATGTGCGCTTATTTTCTTGTATAAAAGTTATTATCATCGTGAGTGTTGTTCTCTATGATGCCCGTGCGCAGCTGTCAGTACAGGTAACCTCTGCTGCTGCTGGCTGTAGACCTGAAACTGATCTCTGATCTTATGAAATGAGAGAGTAATTAAATAGGTGAGTCGTGAGTTAGCAGTTGTCTGGGATGGATGAGTATAAGGAGAATTTGTATGAGTTCGGGGGTCAGACGTCAGATTTTTTCCCTCCTCCTCCACCTCCTCGTCTAGTTGCTCGGGAGCGATTAAACATACAGAAGAGCAGCGTCTGCTCCAGGGCTTACTTCTTGGTGGTGATGGCATTCTTCCACATCTACATAATAAACATCATAGCTTTGCTGTTGTATGTGCATTACAATACCGGATCTGGGGAGACCTCTGGTGGAGAGCAAGATGTACCCATTGTGAAGAGCACTAGTGTCCCCAGATCCATTGCACCTGATCACCAAAGCACTTCACCAAACCTGAGCCCTGAAAACTCCTTCTTTCTGCCCCGTTTGGAGGGGATTAGGGTATGATCACTGTCACTTTCATCTTATTTGTTCATATGTTTACTCTCCTCATTGCTTTTAAATGTCTTTCCAGAAGTTGTAATACTTTCACAATGTATTTATCCTCATTTCATTCAAAACTTGTATATGACTATTTCTGAAGAGGAACCCAAAAAGAAAATGATGAGAATTGGCTTAAAATCTAAATATGTTGGGTTCTAGAAAAAAAAGTAGGTCATACAGGCTTTCCTGTAGCTCAGAGGTAAGAGCATTGCGTTAACAACGCATGGTTGTGGGTTCGATCCCAGGGGATTGCAAATACTTATGTAAAATGTATAGGATAAAGAAATGTAAGTCGATTTGGATAAAAGCGTCTGCCAAATGCATAAATGTAAATGTAAATGTGAAATGTATGGAATTATATAGTAGGTAAATGCTAAACGAATTGTCATTTTGGGTGAACTATTCCCTTAAATTAAATGTTTGAATTTCTGTTTAAAATGTTTAATAAATTGCTGATTAGAAATAGATATTAGACATATGAGAGTAAAAGAATACAGTGTTTAAAATTGATACCCGGAGGGGTATTTATGCAATGTTTGCTTTTTTCATTAAAAAGCAAACATTTAACATATCCAATAAAAGCGTCTGCTGTTTTGTCAAACGTATTGTCAAAGCAGTAACTGAGTAAAGCATTAAAATATGAGAAGCATGGAACAAAAAACACAAAACTTGAGTTATTTTAAGATTTTTATTTTACAAAAATATTTGTCAAAATAGTCAACTACACTGTATAAGGGAAAATATGTTTTATGTACAAAGAAATCCATAGAAAAACAAAAAGCTTACAGAAAAGCTTACTTCATTAGTATTTTGTCCTCCTCTCTTGTTTTTTCACCATAGAACTCATTCTTCTAGGCCTTAACTCGATAAATTTTGCGCATTGAATGTGTCTTGTCAAACGTTTGGCCAAACTTTCATAAATGTTTCCCAAAGCTGATCTTCAGTTTACATTCCAGGCACACCTACACAACATGAAAAGAAACTCTTCGTTTACATTTTAATAATGTGCTTTAAGAAAGGGCAAGACATTAATTGTCTGAAGCTGACAGCAATTTTGACCACTACTGTACACATTGAGATAATTTTGTCTTCTAATAAAGAGTAACCAAGTTCAATAGTTTATTTAGCCATTACTATTTGATACTTCTGTGTGCTGTTTGGAAATAAAGATTACTAATGCATGTTAATAAAGAACAAAAAAGCCAGCTGTTTTGTAGAATGATTGATGTAAATGTCTCATCAAATGCATTCTATATTTTTTTCTCAGGTTGGTCATGTGCAGAGAGTTTCTCTTGTTCCTGACCGAACCCATAACATGCGTACCCTCAGTTTGAAGCCACTGCTGTTTGGTGAGTTTCTCATTGCCATTTAAAAGATTGTTTTATTCATAAAGCAAAGCTACTGTAATAGAACACCTATACAAGTATTTTGGGAGGTGTAAAGTTACTGTTAGGTAATGTTAGGTATAACCATTTGCAGCACGAAATAGACAAATGGACTCCATCATCAAAAACATTCGTAATGGTTTATTATCTTATGATGAAAAAATATATAGAACATTGGGGTGTGCGATATTGACAGAATTAAAGATTTCTAGATATTTTCTGGGATTTTACGAAAACGATAAGCAGGCAATATTTTGCATCCCATAGTCTTATGTTGTACTAGCTTCATCTTACATGATACTAGGACATTCATTGTTGATATTATAAATAGAGAATGAGAAAGATTTTCTCATCAAATCCTGTCATCATTCACTTGCTCTAATGTCATCCTTTGACTATAACTTGTGCAGAATTTAAAAGAAAGTTTTGTTAAAGAACAATGTTAAGGTTGGGCTGTTAGATTCTGAATTTTTTGGAGTTGATTCCAATTCCTGGTTTGGGAATTGAAAGAATCGATTCCTAGCTGCTGTTTTTGATTCCTGCTCAGTTCCCTGTTTTACTTCAGATTTTTATTTGCTTTTAAAAATGTACACATTTTAAATGCAATACAATTTTCTATGCTTTCATTTTTTACATTTATTCATTGTTTACTGTTTCTATAACAAAAACCTTAACCAAATATGTCGATCTTTTCCTGCAATTCCAATGTATCATTAATAATATCATTTATAATCTTCATCAGTATTTCCTCACAAAAATACTTGGGGAATATAGAAAGACAGATCGATAATCAGTAAATTGTATAAAAAATATGTAAGAATACTGCGCATTCTGTAAGTGTAAATGACAGACATTTCTCCACAGATCAGGTAGGAAGTAGTTTCTCTTTACTGACTAATAGACTCACATACGTTTTTTGCTGTTGCTTTTTCTCGTCCTCTCATTTAATGTTAAATGCAAGTAGTACAGACAGGTGTTGAAAAAGTTCTGTCCAGCTTTAACAGCTTAGACGTCCAAGTTAATATGTTGTGCTTTATATAAATGTAATTCTCTTCACGCTCATAGTGAATTCATCGGTAGAGAAGACGGTCCGTTTACAGTCCGTCTGAAAAGACAAATATACATGATTTGTTAAATGTCTGGATGCATGTAATTATTTCTGCTTAGTGTGTGCAAACAAAGCTTTTGCGTTCATGCATACAGAACGTCATTCCTCAGCTCTAGTCTTCATCCATCATTGACAACCATAATAAGAAGAATTAAATGGTAGTTAGAGGTGATGGAGAGCTCTCTATTTTCTTTAATTCTTAAAAATATCTCTTTATCTGTTCAACAGAACAAAAAAATAAATACAATATATTTTTTCCTACTATGGTAGTGGATATTATCCCAAAACTGAAAATTGCTAACATTCTCCCAAATATCTTTCCCTGTGTTCATTGGAACAAATACATTTATATAGGTTTAAAACAAACAGTAATTTTTGGATGAACTATCCCTTTAAATGGAATCATTCAAGTAGAAACACAACACATTACTGGTGTACGGTTAACTGTGCAGCATACAAGCAAGAAGCACCCTGGAATATAAAAGTAGCCTACCAAAAGCAAACTTTTGAGGGATGGTTATGTTTTAAAAAAAGTCGTATTGCTCTTTTCTTTATAACTGTTTTTAAACAAAGTTGAACTGTCACAATCTTTGTCATCAGAAGGGTCCCAAATTTTGCGACCCTGTGGACGAAACCCGTACAAAAGCTCATGCACGAGAAAATGTTAAGAGCCCGCTAGGTGGCAGTACACACCGAAAGTTTGCGGTGTGCAATTGTCGATTAAGACCGACACAAAGCGGAGGAGCCAAAACACTACAACAAAGAGTTTGAGTACAACAGACAAAGAATTCAACGAGCGTTTGTGTGGGAGATTAAAAAATATCTGCATTTATGTAATTCAAGTTTAAGAGAGTATAAAGATGTGTTCAGGGCGGCTAATTGTTATCTCTGTCATCTGCGATGGTGGTGCCACACTTCTTCTATCATTAATTTGCAGTGGGCCTGTGAATAACGCAGCTCAGTGCTGACCTCTGACTGTCTGGTGGAGTATACATACTCATTTTCACTGCGCATGTGTCAACCTCGTCCGTGACAGCTCATCGAGCTACGAGTATGCGCAGGAAGCTGAGCAGACGCATTTTTGCGCGAGACAGACACGGACGCAAAAAGTCAAGTATACCCGTGCCTTTAATTGCTATGCCCGTTGTGAATGTGCACAAGCAGTGCTTGACTAAAGTATTTGTGAAGACTGAGTGATGTTTTTAGTGGAGCTTAAAAAATGCGTGACACACTCGATAATATGATTCTGCACATCGTTATAATAAGATTTGCGATATTATCGCAAACGATATATCTCGCACACCCCTAATAGAACAGGTATTTTCTATTATTTACAAAGCTCAGCACACATTTTGACCTCCACAAAATTCGCACTTATCCTCTACACCGGTGGCTTTTCCATTTGCGGGCAGCCTGGTTGATGTAACGCTGGCGTTTCCCCCAGCTAAAGGCTTTGGTGACCAGAAGTCTCCTGCCAATCACATTGCCCGTCAACAGGAAGGTTCCCCCGTGAGGATGGTGGCGGGTCAGGTTGCCCACACAGGTGGCGTCTCTCTCCAGCCATAGAGTCAGACGACTCCTCATTTCCCCTCCCAGCAGTGGACCATGCTTCAGAACTTCAACCCGTGAACCCAGCGAGAACATGGTCAGGACAGAGCTGCTGGAGTTCAGTTTAGATAAACGCACCTTGACCACTATAGGAGAATTGAGAAGACCATTGTCAGTAAAGAAAGAAAACATTTAGTTTGCATTGCTGATGAAAGAAATACCAGACGTTGTGATCTATGGAAACTTACCAAAGTTGCTTTTGCAGAAAATATCTAGCATGTCTTTGGATGATGTAGCTTCCTCTAACTCACAGTCTGTGCAGCTAGCACGTGGCACCACTAAAAGAGAGGAAAAAATCATAAAAAAAAACAGATTGTGTGTGATCTAAAAATTGCTCACATGTAAATGGTATAAATAGAAACCATTGTTTACCTCTTCCGTCGTTGTTGGTGCCATTTTGCATACTCGCAACTGAAGAAATGCACATCAGATGATCTTTAGGAAAGTGGTCACATTGCAGGATTCTAGGCCAGGGGTAACCATAGCAACTCATGATGGGGGCACAGCTGTCCCGTATTGACTCACACAAACTTCTACATGGTGAAATGATCCTGAGGGGACAAAGAGAGTTTTTGCGTTTATGTTTATGATTCTTTCATCCAACATACAGTGCATGCATGATGTATGTGTTACAATGCCGAAACAGACACCAATGATAATAAGAGACCACTCCATGTTTGCCTTCAAACAGCATTCCTACATGTATTATGGCCATTTCACTCTAGTATCTGTTGAATTCCAAACCTCAGGAATGACATGAACTCACCCAACTGCAATGTGACAGAATGCCAAGATGCATGAAAACTAAAAATAAAATCAGGTTATTCCATCAAATATTACTCTTTCTGAATGTAACTTTTCATAAACACAATTAAAATCATGGATATTGTGTTGTTTTAAAATGAATATGAACTTCTTTTTCATCTTTTTTGATAATTTGACCATTTCGTGAAAATAAATGCAAATAAAAAACAAGATGTCAGGAGTTCAGAGAATGAATCAAAACTAATAATTTCACCTAAAAACATACCTTTAAATGTGTATAAAAATAATGTTGGAATATCTCTTAATTTTCCAGAGCTGTGTGTAATAAACTAAACACACCAAAGCAAAGAACATTGAAATCAAGTGTTAGTTTTGTTGAGAAAGTCACATGTAGAAACAGCTTATAGTTGTCTTTGAAGCTAACTTTACAGCACAATCCTGTAAATCAAGAAAGCCACAAATTCAGTGTTTCCAAACTGACTGAAAGTGTGCATCCTCAAGCCTCAGTATCATCACTTAGCACCATCGGCAAATCAAAGAGACAGTGTGTCCACTGTCAAAGCCATCTTACCTCTCAAGGCACACGGGAGCGAAGAGCGAGCAGAGGAAGATGCGGGCGTGCGGGTGGCACTCTCGGGCGAGGAGTGGCAGCCAGCTGGTGCTCTGCTGGACAGCTTCGGCTGGCGATTCGTGTCCCAGCAAGTTAGGTATCCTCATGGTGTTGTAGCCCAGACCCTGGCATAGAGCCATGTTGGTAGGGATAGGCACACAACGAGAAGAGCCCG
The DNA here is from genome assembly GCF_015846415.1 of Triplophysa dalaica. NCBI lineage: Eukaryota > Metazoa > Chordata > Actinopteri > Cypriniformes > Nemacheilidae > Triplophysa > Triplophysa dalaica. Next base: position 10,135,136 of record NC_079561.1, on the reverse strand, counting down.
GGAGGGGATCCCAGTGTCCATTGGGCAGGGCACCAATGCCCGGGCAAAGCATGAGCAGCAGTACAGCGGGCAGTGGAAGGGTCATAGTCCAAAATGATTGCTAAGGATGGATGAGCTGAAGAGTAAGTGTAGTGCAGTAGGTCAGTAATAGGTGTCTTTATACTCCATTGTCTGTGGCCCAACTGGGAATAGGCGGGTCTTTGCAGGATGTGAGATTGGATTGGTTAGGGAGAGTTTGCGTATGCGTGACCAGTTCTTCCTTTTTTCTGTAGATGCTTAATGGTGAGATTTTGATATATAGATAGATACTTTACATGACACTCAACGTGTAAAGTTGATTGGCTGTGACAGAGGTGTGTGAAAGGAAGTGTATAAGTGTGAGAGTCCCGGTGTGCCGTCTGTGCGTGTGTGATGCTCAAGAGTTATTCTTCCCCTGCTGGGAGTACTACACATTGTCTAACCCAAAAATGGCCCTCACTTCCTCTCCACTACATTCCCAGGACCCCCTGTTCCCCTTGGCCAAACCATGCGAAGATAACATGCATGCATATCTGTGCACATATATTAAAACGTCATCTGCATTTGAATGACAGAACAATAACAGTGATTGATAACTCTGAAACCTGTATACAGAAATGTAAGTCATTCAGTACTCTCACCCATCCCGGAGACAATGGCCCCCACCAGAACACATTATGGGACAGTCTCATTAACACACTCAATGGGCCAGGCAATACCATGAGACCCAAATGAGGGGGATGGGTAGAATTAATTCATATGTTTAGACATGAATGGCACTTCTGATTCATTTATACACGTGTCCTATACTTCAATATTTCTATATTGCAGTTTCGTTAAAAATGAACCAAATCTGTTAGTAAGAAAGTATATAAAAATCAGTGATGATTTATGAGTTAAGATGTTGTGTACTATTTTGTAGGACACGTCAGTTTGACATCATTTGACTTTATCGCAGGTAAAGATAAGTAAACCAAGCAGCAATTGCATGTGTCAAAAGAGATGGGGATATATAGATGCTAAAATCACGGCTTACAGCTTTAAATAATAATAACAAATCAAAAAATTGATTTGATTGATCAGACATTTCAAGAGACATTTCTGCTTGGACACCTTGAGAGAAACTGACGATACAGATATCCCCTGACATCTGTTGCTTTTAAGAAATGTCAAAAAAAAAATGTTGTGGTCCCCTGCACTGTATTCCTCAACATTTTATATTCACATTGACATGGAAATGATGGTTCTCACCAAATGAGAATTGATTACATTAACAGCCATTTGCGGTAAACTCCAGCAGTGGCAGGTCTGTTGATTAGCCCTTCATAGTGTGACTGTGATCCTTTAATCTCAGTCTAATCTCATAATGTTCTCACTCGTTGACATTCTCTGTCTGCCTTTCACTTTTGCAGACACTTAGCTCTACAATAGATCAAACAGAAGTACTCTGGAATCATTTCAGCTTTTAAGACCCTCTTAACACATTGTTAAAAACTGTGCCGGGATCCTCACTTTATACCCAGGAACTGTTAAGCAGACCTCAGTGCAAATATACATAGAAGTGCTTGTGTTTGTTGGGCTTTACATTTTATTACCTGTTTATATACCTTCAGTAGTGTTAGTGGTGCTTGTTAAGCTTTGTAACACTATTACTACTGCTAATACTTGGAGTCCAATAAAGGGTCATTTTACTTTTTTATTATCCTTTTATTCTATCTTAATCTTATATACAGTTAGTCCAGCAACCCTTATGAAAATGAACAAAATATGATTTTACTATAGTAAAAATGTGTATTTTACCGAAAATGTACAGCATAGCATAATGTCTACCATAGTTTCACTGCTAATGTTAAGGTAAATCTGAAGTTTGTGGTTCCTGTTGTTTCCTACAGATAGAATAATTAATCTATGGTTACTGCAGTATATTCATGGTTTATTTTCGGTAGGGTTGCACTGTCAAAAAGTCAATGTTTTTATCCTTGGGGCAATTCCGTGAAAATGACAACCTTACCACAAAAAAATATGTTTTTTATAGCGGTTTTTACTATGGTAACAGCACAGATTTTAACATTTGGTGGTTCAAAGACCCATGCGAGATCTTTTTTCAAATTTGTAAAGCGTTTGCTTTATTTTTAGTGCATGATTTTTCATAGTCAAGTGCCATTTTCAGGATTTTCACATCCATAACGCTACATATTCCTCATAAATGGACACATGAAAATGAATATAAAGTAACTATTTTAAGTTCTATAAAGAGGCAGCCCTTCTCCATTCATTGGGTATCATTGCTTCAGGATTGTGCATTTAATTTTATAGAAATCCTACAAAGTTCATCGTCTGACAAAAACCGACAAAAACCGTTACATCCATAACGCATGTTTACTTCCCATTTCAAATATTTTTTTTTCATAGACTGACATTTTTGGATGTTTACAGTCTATCAACAAGGGTTCAGTGAAGTATAAACGGATGGTTCAATATAATCATAACAAATTCATTCTCTGAGCATTTTCATGTCATGTCCATAATGCTGGATTTGCACCTTGCCAATAAAAACAAATCAGAACCAGTTGCGTACAAAATATACCTGCTACCGTAAATAGTTTATTTTATCACTGATTCTGAAGACTACTGTCTGTTTTTTTGTTAAAGTATGTTTGATCTGACTTTTGACACAGCAAGTCGGTTGATGTGTGAATGTTTGTTTATTTCAGAGATACCGGGGTTCCTGAGCGTGGAGGAGAGCAATGTGGTGATGCAGCTGGCCCAGCTAAAGGGTCTGACCCACAGCTCTCTCCTCCCAGTTCCTGATGGTCAAGAGGAACAACTCACCCAAGATGAGCTCTTCAGTCTGCTAGATCTCAACCAGGATGGTTTCCTGCAAAGGGAGGAGGTCAGTCCCACAGGGAACCGTGCATTCGACATGTTCTATTACAGTGATGATGTTGACGCTTCACCTCTTATCATTCAAATCCTGCATGCGACTCTTTTATTCTGTGGAGTACAAAATAAAATATTTTGAGAAATGTCTCAGTGGTTTTGTGTTCATACAATGGAAGTCAGTGGGGGTCAATGATGTTAAGTGACCAACGTTCTTCAAAATATCTGCTTTTGTGTTCTGGAGAATAAAGAAAGTCAGACGAGTTTGAAATGACATGAGGGCGAGAGTAAATAAATAAATCTTAATTTTACGCACGTCAATTCTCGCAAAACGTTTGTTTGTCAGTAATACAGTTAAAGAGACAATATTAAAGTGAATATACCCATAATTAAAAGCATCTGTGTACTGCCACAGATTCTGAGTCTCTCTCACTCGACTGATGGATCTTGGCTGAGCTCATACAATTTACGGAAAATCCACACCGGGCTTGAGACCAGCCCTTCTGGTAAGTAAAGTGCTTGTGCGTGAATAGTCGCTCTGCTACAATGACACGGCACGCAGTGTTTTCTCACCCCTTCCGGATGGATCCTATTGTCACTCATTAAAATCTCATTAATAAGAGGGTTACATACAGAGGATGCGAGGTAGAGCCCCCTCTTCCGGTGCCCTTGCTCTATTGTCCATATTGCTTCCCGCTGTGGTTCGGTTCCGGAGGGGAAAGAGTGAGCATCCACTGACCCGTGATTAATAGAGAAGATGAGAAATGCTGTTGTTATTCTCGCCTTGTTCATTGTAATGATGTTAATATTTTATTAGAATTTGTTTTTATAGCAAGCCACTCAGCATACAAATTTATGCATGTACAATAAAGTGCATTTCGTCTGCATGTATTTCTCATATTGTTGCTGCATGGCCATATCAGATTTTACACAGGCTCTTTTTTGACATGTCTACAGGAGTTTTGTCGCTGCAGGAGTTTAAGCGTGTCAGTGGTGGAGTGTTTCAGTATGGCAGGGCAGGCCAAGGATTGGACGGCCACACCAAGGTCAGGGAGAAAAGCACCAACACGAGACTGTACCTCGGTGAAGGCACACACCACCTGCTCAAGAGCATTAGAAACAGGTAATGTAAGCTAATAGGTTTTTAAACGTAGGGATTGTAATTGAAATGTTGTAGGTTTGAGCTCAAATTTGAGGCGTTTAAAGGGATATTTCACCTAAAATGTATTTTAAATATATATTTTTTTAATATATTTAATTATTTTTATATAACAAATTTCATATAAAAGATTATTTCATAATTAATTCACCCTCATGTCATTCCATGCTCATATGACTTTCATTCTTTTGCGGAACACAAATTGGAGGAACACAAATTGGCTCCCACTGACATTCCTCAAAATATCCTCTTTGGTGCTCCACAGAAGAAAGAGTCATATACAGGTTTTGAATGGCATGAGGGTGACTAAATCACGGCAGAATGTTTATTTGTGGGTGAATTGTTACTTTTATAGGTTACTAAATGGAGATCCTCCATGGTTAAATCTACTCGACGTTAGTTTACAGATAAATCAGCTTAATGGCTGCATTTTTTCTTTTGGTTACGTCTTTTCAAGGGTGACCCGCATAACACGACTGCCGTCCTCATTGGTTGATCTCAGCGAGCCGATGGAAGTGGTCCGTTTTGAGCAGGGTGGGTTCAGCCACGCCCATCATGACAGCAACCCCGCCAACCCAAACAGCAGCTGTGCTCATACACACCTGGCGGCAAATAACTCCGCCTCCAACCAGGTCGCATGCAGGTACATTTTTGTGAATGATTACAAAATTGAAATGTACCGAAAATTACTATGTCACTAAAAGCGTGTATGTGGTGTGTTTCATCATCAATAGCGGTTGTGTGTCTTCATAGGTATTTAACAGTCATGCTGTTTCTCAACTCGGTCGATGGAGGCGGGGAGACCAGCTTTCCTGTGGCTGACAACAGGACGTACGAGGAGGAGGTGAGCTATGTCCTGTTGCTATGGATACAGAGGGAGGGGAGCCCTGTTCCCGTAGCAACCACGCAGCATCAGGAAAAGGGTCTTGATGGTTATGGCACTTAGATTTAGGTTTGTGTGTGGATTTCAGGTGTTGGGCGATCTCTCTCAGCAGTACTGTGACAAAGGCAATCTGAAGGTCAAACCTGGGGCTGGCACCGCCCTGCTGTGGTACAACCACCTGTCTGATGGCAATGGTGACGGTCAACCTTTCATCACATTCCTTCTTTATCTAGAATAACATATGGAACTGGAATAACACGGCCATTGTCTGTTTATATCCGTCAGGATGGGTTGGGGAGTTGGATGAATTCTCTCTCCACGGTGACTGTTCCGTCGCCAGGGGCTTCAAATGGATGGCAAGCGTTTGGGTGAACATTGACCCTGATCAGCGACGTCAGGAGCGCTACCAGCGGATGGTCTCATGGCATCCAGATGGGCAAATCAAGAGCTCGGAGCATGACAACCTCCACCAAGATCTCTGAATCAGCTATCGAGTTAGAAGTTTTCATCAGGCAAGACCTCATGTCCAGCCTTAGCTGATTCATTACTTTATAAATGCATTTACATTTAGGGATTAAGCAGACACTTTTATCCAAAGTGACTTACAATAGAGAGCAGAACAATGAAGCGCTTCATCGTAAGGAGGCAATAATACAATATTAGACCAAACCTGTTGAAGGAGAAAAGGTTTTTCTTTAAGGGAAAGGCATTAAAGATGTTCCTTTCAGATATTCACAGAATTATTTGTTGCTGTTTTTTAATGTTGTGAGGGATGCGGCTTACCAAACTTCTGCAAAGCATCACCTTTATATTGCTTGTGTCACATATTATTCAATATCCATGACTTGAACAGGGAACTTGGTTTTTCAATAACATTTAAACATTTACTGATTAAGTTTACTGGTATTGCACAAGTTTGAGCTATTTATGCACTTATTTATTAATTAATTTAAGATTTTATTTATTCAATGTTGCATATTTATTGAAGTCATTATTTTTTTGACAACTTGCTATTTATCAAATTATTTATTATTATATGTGGTACATTTATGTACGTTCAAATATGTGGTATATTATGTAGTCACAATGTGTGTCAATCTCAGGTTATGCACAGATTGTCTTTTCATTGTAATGACGTTTTTGAAGATTTTTTCATGTATGTTAATATAAGTCATATAAAGGTGATAATTTATTCAAAATAAGAAATAAATTCATAACTATTGAATACGTTTTGTGGTGTTTTTTTGTTATTTGGTCAATTTTCTTTATGGGTTTACCCTGACTCGCACTTGCAAGCGTCTTCCACAAGAGGGTGCTACTTAAATGGTCCATAATAAAGGTTTCTTCTAAAATAGTTCATTGTAATGACTTACAAGTAAACACTTTTGTCGATCTAAAAAAGAGAAAAAATATTAAAACAATTGCTTGCTTAACATCTTGCAATATATCAAATGCTTAAAACGCCGATTAAAGATAATCAAACTATGTAAGACTACTGTATATTTGGACGTCAGAAGCATGTGTATTTAAGAGTGTATAAACGAAGTTCATTCACCAACAGCATCAATGGTTTAGTCAATAAAACGTTTAATTTTGACACGATCGTCATGCAGGTTCGAATACACCTTTCACTTGTCTATTTATTGTCTAAACAATTCAGAGAAAACAATAATGAATTACAACTTTGCATACATTACATAATGTACTGTAATGTACTACTCTTTAAAAAAAAATGAATGAATGAATGGTTCTTCTTTTTTGATTGCACTCATGCTTTTGTTGTACTTATGCTGTCCCAATTGCTTCCATTGCCTACCCCACCTGTAAGTCACTTTGGATAAAAGCGTCTGCTAAATGACCAAATGTAAAAATGTAATGTACATAAAATATACAAATAGAAGAAAGTATTTAAAAATGCCTTACAGGTGTTTGATAATAAAGTGTATTAAGGGGAAGTCGTGAGTCTATAATGTCGTCATTTGACGATATTTTCAATTATAATTGTTTCACATAACAATCTCATCTGGCCAATCCAGATGTATAAATATTGCATTATGAATAATATTTGTTACGTTATCAGTACATTTTTTTTACTCCATGCCATGTGCCAGTGTTGCCCAGTCGCAGTTCATTGCTGTCAAAAAAGTCATATAGGCCTACCTAATTAAATCAGGATAAAAAAATAAACCTTTCAAATACAAGCGAGCATCAAAGAAAATAAAAATACAATAATAAACAAAAACTAAACGCATCTGTGGTAATACGTGTGACATCATGTTGCATTGAGACCAAGCGCTTAGCAGTCAGCCAATCACAGTAGCGCACAGTCTTTGGCCAATCACAGAGCAGCACACGTTCTTTGACCAATGAAAGTGCAACGTCGAGCGCGAGCCGGGGTGCTGAGAGCGGGGCGCTGATGATTTCATCCACCGAACCCGGCGCAACATCACACCTGCTTTTCCAATAAACCACTGGAGTAGAACGGCGGATTCCTCAAGACTCACTATTCTTATCGTTTAACCAACACCCATGCGATTCTTCAGGCTTACCTTCAAGTGCTTCGTCGACTGCTTTTGAGACCCTCATATTTCTCCGTCTGTTTTTGGCGCACTTTAATTATCACAATAAAGAGCTTAATCTTATCAACCTGGTGTCGACGATACATACTATAAAACGGACAAAACCTCCGCAGAACCGCGAAATATAATCATTTAACCAAACGCGAAAAACCGTTATTTGCGAATTGACAGGCGCGCGCGGCGCTCCTGCTGGCCAGCGGCATGTCGCCCGAAGATCACTTCACCAGTAAGAATTACTTTATTCGTGTGTTTGCTGAAGTATTTAAATATATCAACAAAATTTAAGTGCATGTTTTTTACACAGATCTCTAACTCTATAAACACTATACTATATGAGTTTTCATGTAGCTCAGTTGTAAAACTGTACAATTCTGTTTCTTGTACTCTCTCATATTATACCTGCTCTCCTGTAATCCGCTCCAGTCTGGATTTAACAGCTCTGACTTGCATTAAAATGCTACTGATGTCATGGGAACACAGAAGTAAACCAGTTTGCATTATGTTTTGTAGGCTAATTGAGTTTGTATACCCTACAGAGCAGACCAAAAGTCCACTAGTGAGTTTGTCTTGTTTCAAACAGCATCATATCGTTTCTTCTCTGTTTTTTTTCTAAATTTAAAAGACCAAATCTTAATAGTTTTCATAAACTTGCACAAAGCAACATGAATTTCACATGTGGTCGTGTGGAGCCTTGTTTAGAAACAATTTCATGTAAACAAAAATGAATGTGGTTTAGAGTAAATCATAAGACATCTTATTGCAGTCAAATTTTTTACAAGATGATTGTGTGTGTGACGAAGCACAAATAGTGGTAGTAGATAGTGAGTGTTGGAGTGCATAGCGTCAGCACCTTAACATAAGTAATAAAACCCTTTTTAAGGGTTTTAAAATGTCTCTCTGTCTTCCTTAAGGTGATGAAGGATCGTGTCAAGATGATTCTCAGGAGGATGCAGAAGTCGGCCGCCCTCTGGTGTCAGAGGCAGAGGTGTCAAACACACAGGCGAGTGAGCCGAGTGTCTGCTCGGCTCTCGTGGATGCAGGCGATCCCACTGCAGAACTGGGCCATTCAGATCGACAGACATGGAGCAGACAGATGGACTTTATCATGTCCTGTGTGGGATTTGCTGTTGGCCTTGGAAACGTCTGGAGATTTCCATATCTCTGTTATAAGAATGGAGGAGGTGAAATGCACACGCAGAATTATATATTCTTGAATTTGTTCCCCGCACATGATATATTGCAATGGGCCTGTACTTTAAAAAAAACGAGAGGCTGTGGGTTCGGAGAAATTCGACGACCTTTTACTTTAGCTCTGACAACTGGAATAGAATCAAGTGTGCCTAAGATAAGTCAGAAGGTTAGAATGTAGCCAGACAAAAAGGATTTTATAGAAAGGAAACTGACTGTGTAATGTTCATGACATGAGTTTATCAAAGGTTAAAGAAATGATACTCTGTGTTTTGTTCGCCAAACTCCCTCTGAACTTCTATTATAACTGTAACCATCTCCGCAGCTCTTCTGACGCATGTCAGTGATCATTACGGGTACTTACTGTTATCTGCTCTTTTGTTTTTGTTTCTGGGTTGATATACATCTCATTCAAGCAGTCTCAGAGTCATGTGCATTTCTAATCTTAAAACAGCGGCCTTGATGTTAAATAGTTGGATTTGTTTTTAAAAAACATCTTATTTTCATCCTCTTGAACCTAACTCTAACATCTTTTATGATGGGATATAGACAAAGAATGTCCTATCCGGTTTATCCAGTTCATGACAGCCTTATATGACAGTTTATTCATAGTGTTTTGTTGTATTAGTCATAGTTAATGTGAAAACTTTTGACTTATTTCTGAAAATTTGGAATCCCATATTTAGAGAGCTTCGGTGCCTGTCAAGTACGTTTCCGTGTGTGGTGTTCTATCTGAGTGTTTGTGTGTGTTTCAGGTGTGTTTCTAATCCCCTACATTTTGATGGTGTTTTTCGGAGGCATTCCAGTATTCTTCCTCGAAATCGCACTGGGTCAGTTCATGAAAAAGGGTGGTGTCGCCACATGGAACATCGCTCCTCTTTTTAAAGGTGGAGTATTTTTAGCAGCTAGATTTATTTTTACAGGTAAAACAGATCAATGCATGGTCCTGCGGACAATAATGTTGAATTATTAATGGAAAAACAGAATATTGATCTGTCTGGCTTTTATAAAGCAGATATATTGTGTTTTGGTTTAGGATGAGGATATATCATGTGACTTTCTCATGCAGGGCTTGGTCTGGCATCGATGGTGATTGTGTTCTTCTGCAACACCTACTATATCATGGTTCTGGTATGGGGCCTGTACTTTTTGCTTCACTCTTTTACTTCTCCTCTGCCGTGGGCCTCGTGTGGACAGGAGTGGAACACAGTCAACTGTACCACCAACTTCAGTCGCGTGTGTGTCAATCAATCAATGTCCTTATACGCTCTCAATGTGTCCTCCGTCAACACCAGCGCAAACTGCCTGGAGCCTACGGGCCTGATATCATCTGTCAATGAATTCTGGGAGTAAGTGTTTTTTGCCACAAAATTCATTTGTACACAATGTTACTTCTATTCAAATGATTTAACGAGACATTTCTTTACCTGTCAGGCGTAAAGTGCTCCGTCTGTCTGGCGGTTTGGATGAATTAGGTGACATCAGTGGTCATATGGTGTTGTGCCTGCTTGTTACATGGGTCATTGTGTACTTCTGTATCTGGAAGGGTGTTAAGTCCACTGGCAAGGTACAAGCATATGTAGAATTCATTCACAATCTTGTTTTTAACTAGGCTACGGGCAGGGTTTGAGTGAGTCTAGTGTATAATTTTTATATACAACAAAAGTCCTATAGCCAGGTAAACGTGTGTGTTTTGTCTAGAGTAATCAAATTGAATTTACATAAAGACCAAATTGACATTGTTTTGTTTATCTGCACTAGGGTGTGTAAAGCTTCAAAATACTTACAATGCCGCTCTATAAAAAAATGGTATTGTAGTATCATGAGTAATGTTGCATATACGCATTATCATTCATTTGAACACTTGCATCTGCCTTTTTGCTGTGTTTCTCTCCTAAATTAATCAGTTTTTCAACGACTCTGACAAGATAATGATTCAGTGAGTCATTTGTCAAGACGATCGTTCTTGAATACATCAGTTGAATGATTCACTGACTTGAAAAATTGCCGCCACCTACTGGCCGTTTTAGTTTCAAAATTAAAGTAAGTCTTACATTTCCTTTTATAAACATTGCTGTATAAATGGAATATGTCACACATTTGAATTAGTTCCCATGTGAAAATTTTTCTAGTGTACTTTAGTATTTACTACAGTAAATTTTACAAAAATTCCTTTTGAGTCTTACCATAGTAAATATTAAAGTCCCATTGAAATTTAAAATTACAATTCCTACTTTTTTATGAAATATTACAGTGTTTTTGTTAATATCTTACCAATGTGGGTCATTGTCTTTTTAAAGATCATGTGCCCTCGTTATCTTCAGTTAAAATCTGAAAATGAACTTCCGCCCTGTAATGACTATCCATCTTAAATGACATAAATTCAACGGCAAATTTTATCAATAAATTTGCAGTGAAAAACACAAGCCACTACCACTATTTTTTACATTTCCTGGGATCGAATCCACAACCTGCATTGTTAATGCAATGCGCTTACCACTGAGCTACAGGAAAGCTCTGTGTTTCACACAGAAATGCATCAGAATACGGAAGTAAATACGATAGCAACTTTAAAGTATAATACAGTGTTTACTACAATTTATCCAGTTACTATAGTTAATACTACAAAATATTGTGGTGTACAGTATAAAAAAGTTCACTATAGTAAATACAAAATGTTTTACTTAGATCTGACTGTGTATTAAATAAATTTAGTCTATTTTGTAGATTTTGCGAAGTATCGTGATACAAATTGGCATCGCGATACTTTAGCTGGTATAGTATTGTTAGGTATGTTTATGGTACCGTGACAACCCTAATCTACACAAATTAAACGTGTGTGCAGGTTGTGTATTTTACAGCTCTGTTTCCATACCTGGTCCTGGTGGTTTTGTTCGTTCATGGCGTCTCATTGCCAGGAGCTGTTAATGGTATTATTTACTACCTGAAGCCAGACTGGAGCAAACTGTCACATCCACAGGTCAGAAGTTATGTACATGTTCAAAGCAATATCAGAGAAGAGATGGTGATGTAATCATAGTTGTCATGACGTTGACAGATATGGATCGACGCTGCCACACAGATTTTCTTTTCGTACGCAATTGGTCTGGGGGCTCTCACTGCGCTCGGGAGCTACAACCGCTTCAACAACAACTGTTACCAGTAAGTCAAATGTTACTTAGTTAATTATATTAGCAGCATAATGTCTGTATGTGTCCCTTTTTGATTTTTTGAGCTTGCTAAAAGTTTGTTCGTGTTGTCCCAACATGGTTCTAAATGTTTCTCTGTAACAACCAACAAAAGTTGACATTTTGTACAAATACAATGTTAGCAATTTCAATGTCACAAATGTGCTTATTTTTTTCTTGACTATCTTAGATAATATGTAGTCGTTTATATATTAGTGTTTTACTGTGATGTCAATCCTAAAAGGTGTTTATATCCATGTTTAAATCCCTTATTTTTACATAGTCTTAGACTTTTCACCCCCTCGGAGTACTGAATGTACAGTTTTGTATACAGTACAGTGTGTTGTGTTTCTGCCTGTATATGGAAACAGTACTAAAACAATGGCCTTCCTGCTAAACAATGTATTATCAACACAATCCTGCAGCATCCAAGCTGGACCGGAGTGCGTTTATATTCACATGCATGTGCTCAGATCAGAGACCAGAGGTTGAGTGAGTTCACGTCCACCTAGTTTAACCCTGTTCGTGATTTCTCTTTTTCACTGTAGAGATGCATTCATTCTGGCTCTTATAAATAGCGGCACAAGCTTTTTCGCAGGGTTCGTCGTCTTCTCAGTTCTGGGGTTTATGGCAGCAGAACAGGGAGTTAACATCAGTAATGTGGCAGAAAGTGGTGAGACATCTGCTTGTATCATCATTGTGCCCTGACTTTGTACTTTATTGCATTGAAAAAGTATAAAG